>NW_025335941.1:61936850-62041886 GCF_004798865.1 Varanus komodoensis | reverse complement strand
GTGTGTGTGTGTGTGTGTGTGTATTAGAAGGAATTGCATGTGTATAGTAGGAAAATAGATGTATTAGGAGAAATGCATTGTAATGTTCATGTCATTATTTATATTGAATTTATGACTGGAAACACGGGAAACCATTTTGGGGTAGATTTGCCCATCTGTAGCCACCTTTTTTTCCGGCAGAAAAGTATTTATGCTGCACTCTACCACACATCAGCCAGCTTCTCACTGAAGCATCCTCTACTACCTGGAAAGTTCCCAGCCATTTTTTTCCATAGAGTCCTGGTGATTACAATTCTTACAGGTAGCAAAGCTTTTGAATGGAATTTTCAGCATCCCCACTAAGATACCATGAGCCAAACTGGAGTTTTCTGCTAGAAATGGACAAACTCCCATTAGGTCAAAATGGAATGAGCCTGGCGCTCTGGATGGACATTCGGAAAAAGCTCTTCTGATTTCCCAGGGTTCATTTGGTGCCTTGTACTGTTAGCTGATATACACAGATAATTCAACATGCTTTGCCACGTTGACTCCTTAGAGTCTTGGTATAGCTTCTTCTGCCAATGACTTCCCTTGCATCTCTCCAACCCTACCATCCCATCATACCTGGACATTCACCTAATCAACTTCTCCAAGGTGGGGGCAGGAAAGTGTTTCTTTGCACAGAGGACAATAACTGCATAAAGTATTTTCAAGAAACAATTGCCATGATCAATGCAAATAGAGAAAGATCATTGAAACAAAACCTTGGTTGCATGAATGGTAAGAAACTGAACAGTGAAACAGATTTTAAAGTACAAAGTCACAGAGTGATAGCACTAAGGAAAACAAACACAAAGCCAAAGTTAATCATTCCAGTACCTTAATTAGTGCTTTCCTTCAATGCCTGTGAAGCAGTGAGAAAACTGTTTTGCAAGGAAATAAAGGGTATCCATCCTAGGAATGAAACAGTATTAAACCAGTTATTAGAATTTTGAAGGATTCAGTTCATTTTGCACAATATTAAAGTTAAAATTCCAAGACAAATGACTCATTACTTTTCAGGGAAAAAAGTAAGACAGTTGTAAGATTTTATTGCCTTTATAATTATTCATGTCTGTACATTATTGAAAGAAGTATTCCTGGTCCAAGCATTTTAGGACAGGTTACGTGGTCAGAAGAATCAGCTGGTGATGTTTTCATGGACTGCGTCTCTTTAGACGGCTTGACAGGTATTTCATATTGGAATGCTTTTGCTTGGGGAAAAGTTCTTTGCTTAGAGCCTGTGATGAAGAATCATGTGTGGCAGAAAGTGCAAAAAGTGGGAGGTCACTTTGTTTCTGAATAGCTGACAATCCTATTTCCTGCCATTTGGATAAAGTTCCCATAAAGAAATGCGTAGAATGTAATCAGACTTGTTTGTCAGGAAACGTTTGAGGATAGGGACAGATTGATCTGTCAGTTCCAATTTCCCTCCATTTCACGTTTTCCAGACTCAAGGAGGGTTCATTCCAAATCTTGGGACTTCTTCCAGTTATAAGTTCAGTTCATTCATACCATTAATCACGCTTCTAATTGTCAAGAAAATGGATAGGCATTTTGTGCGCATTTTTTTTGCCCTAGGTACATAGTTGTCTAAGATATACCATACCGTCCTGTCCCGTCCCGTCCCATCCCATCCCATGCCATGCCATATCACACTACACTATGTACATACTATACATACTTTGCTTACACTAATGTACACACACTTGTGTGTGTGTGTTGATTATGGAACCCCAAAGTAAAATTGGGAGAAATCCACATTTTGAAGGATAAATGAGTTTTAGTTCAGCCTGGAGAAGAGGAGACTCAGAGGGGATCTGTTGGCGACATACAGGTACGTGAGGGGGTGTCACACGGAGGTGGGTAGAGACCTGTTCTCCCTGCAGAGGAAGGCAGGAAGTGCTCCAACGGAGCAAAGCTCAGGGAACCCAGGTTCCATTTGGATGCCAGGAAGCACTTCCTGACAGTCAGGACCCCGACGGTGTGGAATGGGCTTCCACAGGGGGTGGTTGAGGCCCCATCGGTGAGGGTGTTCAAGGATAGGCTGGACATGCACAAGGTAGGCATGTTGTGAGTGGAGCTGGCTGAAGCCCAGGGTCAGACTAGATGGCCTGGGAGGTCCCTTCTGACTCACTCTGTTTCTGTGTTTCTAGTTCAGACACTGGTTCAAAAGTGAGAAATGAGGTAGGTCTGTATTAAAATGTGAAAAAATTACCCTGAATCCCCACTTTTGGATTGCTGCCTTTATAACATTGATGCATGAAAATTTTATAAGGTCCTGCATAGAATGCTAAAGTGGAATAAGCATCCTTTATCATAGGGCTGGCGTTAGATTTGAGGGCTCTCAGCAAATGCCCCCTGATGCCTGCCCCCCAAGCTAGTGGGTCTCCTTCAACACCAGGGCACCCCCCATGTGGGTGAACTCTGCCAGGGGTGGTGGCAGAAAACAGTAGCTGCATGGAAGTAGGAATGCGTGAAGAATCCACCCAGGGGTGGAGATATCTCAGATTCCCTGGGAGTGGCTCT
The DNA here is from genome assembly GCF_004798865.1 of Varanus komodoensis. Classification (NCBI taxonomy): domain Eukaryota; kingdom Metazoa; phylum Chordata; class Lepidosauria; order Squamata; family Varanidae; genus Varanus; species Varanus komodoensis. The sequence goes on along the minus strand of NW_025335941.1, from coordinate 62,039,339 downwards.
TTGAGTTTCTGGTGAACATGTCCAACATGTGTGGGGCACTAGAATCGAGCCCCAAATTCCGCTCAAGCAGCACCCGCCTTGCATAATAACCGAGGGGCACACTAGAAAAGCAGCTGCTCATGGCTGCTGCAAGCAGCCTCGCTCTTCCACATCAGCCGCAGCCCCCTTTTGGGCAGCTGTGGGCGAGGGAGAAGGAGGTAGCTGGCTGGGCAACTGATGGTCCATGCACATTCACAGGCTTCCTCTCAGCTTGGTTCGCTTTGGAGGGCTGGGCTGAGCGGAAGAAGACACCTGCAGACGCCTGGAGCAATGGATCCCAGGAGAGTTCACCCCAGCCCTGGCTAGAAGGCATCATTTCAATTTCCCACCATCTTCTACGGCTCTGCAGTCTCAAGAGCATTGCGGGGATTCAAAACAGCAGGTCCCAGGTCCAGAATATGACAAGGGTGGGATTGCCATATAGTAAGTATGTAGGTAGGTAGGTATGTAAAACTGGCCTTTGCCCCAGATGGATGGATGGATGGACGGACAGACAGATAGACAGAAGAGATGTATATAGAACAAAGGCCAGTTGTGGCCCTGATAGGACTATATGGAGTTTTTACTACCATTGATTTCAGCACAGATGTTGCCGCCTAGATGTCACCAGACAGAGAGTGTTTCCCAGAACACTTTTACAGTACATACCCAATCATGCTGCATAATGTTTCCTTCTCTTTCATTACCTCCTTCGTAAGCACGTCCTGTGCTGAGCATCCTTAAAATTGTACGACCTGACAGGAGATCTGTGTAACCACATCTACTAACCATTTACTGTCCACTACTTTAGGGAGTTTTAAGAATTAGTATGCTCGTAATATTGAGAGTCTCTTTTCTAGTATGTTTTCATCACACTCTGCACATTTTCTGGTAATGTGGAAAGCCTGTTCTTCAAGCCTAATTAGCTCAATCAGCTGATCTGTGGAAGCGACTCTTTAGCTCCCCTATTCATGCACAGGGGCGCCTCAGTTTTCTTGCAGGGGATTGAGAAGGGTGGAAGCAACAGAAGCTGCCTTAGGTGGTGTCAGATCATGACGCCTTCTGGATCAGCATTGTGCACAACAGGGGTGTGGAACCTCAGGTCAGAGGGCCACAATGAGCCTGTCTGAGGTCCTAATCTATCTCTCCAGGGATTCCAGATGGTCACATCCCTTTCTCTTTGTGCCACACATTTCCCCCTGGCAATTGGCCACTGGTGTCCTAAGTTATGTATTACCCCATTCTCAGTGGCTGAAATGGTTTTCCCAACCTACAGTTCCTGGCATTGTTTGATTGGCCCTCACCTGTTTGCAAGCAGCCCAACTGAATGTGACCATGGAAAAGAAAACTGAATGTAACCATGGAAAAGAAAACTGAATGTGACCATGGAAAAGAAAACTGAACGTGACCATGGAAAAGAAAGAAGTTTGAGGTTGCCAAGGACTGAACCAGGAACTTCTGCACACACTGTTGGTGCTGAGAGCTGGGGTGGAATAGTGGTAAGAGGCCTGGATTGGACCCCAGGAGATCTGGGTTCCAGTACCCATTAAAGCTTGCTGGTGGCTTTAGAAAAGTCATGGGCTCTCAGCCTCACCTACCCCACAGAGTTGTTGCTGTGTGGCTAAAAGGAAAAGGTGGAGAAACTTGCAAGACACTCTGGCTTCCTTCAAAGAGGACAAATGGTGGGGTTTCGATAATCATAGTAATCATAGTATTTAGTAGTGGTAGTAATTGCTGCTGTTATTGTTATTAATCAATAGTACAAAATCACTGAGCTCTAGCCCCACCTGAAGATGCTGGAGTGAAAGTGGCTGATGAAAACTTGCCGTGGCTCTTACACATTACACAGTGTGGAAATGGTTCACTGGCATTGACAATAGCAAACAAATGACAAACTGTCCCAAAGAATCATTGGCTGAAATTTACAATGACGATGTTTGCCATTGTAGCTTTGCAGTTTGTCCTTCACACCCAAGGAAACAGGCCCTTATGCTGCCGTTGCCTTTTGCAAGGGGCTAAATAGAGGCTCATTGACCAGCTGCACTGAAGAAAAACGGTAAGTGCCAATGAGAATACCGTGCTTTTCCTCCTAACCAGAAATCCTGAATTTCAGCCATTTTGAGACAAACCTATTGCATTGGAATGGTTACTTAAAGACTCGATTGTTTTAGACGGAATATCATTCCCATGCTTAGTAATCTTTGGGACTGAGCATTGTTGCTTATATTATGGATGGCTGAACAAACAATGTTTGAGATCACCAGGATCCACCAGACATGGTCTCCGAAACATTTTGTGCCCAATTCCTGTTCACATTTGCAACCAATTCTTTATCTGTGTGAACAAGAAACGTGCATAAACCGAACAGCAATCAAACAGTAGATTTGCGCAAATTTCCCCAAAGCACCATGTGCATGCGTCCTGTCAAAGGTCAGGCACATGCATGGGAGACTACCCACTTTGGCAGGACTGACAGCTCAGATTCCAAGAATGACAGCTTTGCATGGGAGGCTGCCTTTCCAGGGCACGCTGGAAGTTCAGAATCGGATAATGGGATGGTTGCTGAAAAGGTCCCAGCCCCAGCCCAAGGCCCTGAGACCCCACCAGTGTCTGACATGGGGGAGATTCATTCAAGGGTAGATGATGGAACCGGGCAACTTACCCATGGGAACTGGGAAGAACAACAACACCTTGAGGGGGGAGATTTGGAGATAGAGAGCCTATAAGATGGGAATTCCCAGCCCTGAGGAAGGTGGACCCAATAGTCCATGGTCACAGTCATAGGGTGGTTCAACCAGGGACTCAGTGGGAGAAGCGTAGGCATGCCCAGTTCCACAGCACTTCCCTCCACTCCCAGGAAGGACTCGGGAGGATTCATAAAGAAAGTCTGGGTAAGGGATGCCAGAGAGGCTTCAACGCTTTGCTTTGTGTATGCTCAGAGACTGAATGTAACAGAAAGAGTCAACCAACCCTGGTGAGACTGACTGTGCTTGCAGGGAGAAGCACAGCTCACAACACAAAGTTACACACATTTCCTGAAATGCGCAAACGTTCCTAAATTGTTCTTGTTTGGAATTGCCTTGAACCTGAACCTGACAATTGCCCACCCAGGAAGCATGATGCTTAGTGGGCAGCCTTTAAACAAATTTAATAAATAAAATAAATAAATTGGCTGAAAGGAGCTGACCAGGGTCCTGATTTCTGTAACTTCCAGCCAGGTCTCACCAGTGTCCCTATGGGGTCCCATCATAGAAAGAGGTCATATTTTTAATTTCTGAACATTGAGTTTGTCTCCCATTCCCATTTCTTTCAGCTCCAATGAAAAATCCTTAGAGCCTATGGATTTATCTACAAGGATTATAGAAGACTATTCTGAAAAAAAGGAAACTGAGAACTGTACACAATCTGCAAAGAAGTGGGGCTTGGCACAGAATAAGCAACACCAGATGTTTTGGGTCAGTAGCACTTCCTTATCAAAATCATACCTTCTGTCAAAAGCATGCATTTCTATGCTGATATTAATTAGAAAAGAAAGTACAGGAACATCTTAGTAGGATTAACATGTCAGAAAACTGCCGAGTTGTTTTAGGGACCAAGCAATGGATAAGTGTGTTATGAAGGGAACATGGCTGGCTGATTCCCCATCAAATGTGATGTGTTGACTGCAATTTTGTTGTGCTTCAGTGAAGAAAATCTCTGACAAATGATGGGAGAGCTACTTGGATGTGACAGGGTCGTCAGTTATCTGTGAATATTGATTTATCTTTAAAAGAGGATAGGAAGAGCTTTGTTGGATCAGACCAAGGTTCCAGCTCCTCCACGATCTCTGGTCAAGCTGGAGCAGGGTCCAAAAAGTTTCCCCCAACTTCTCCCTCCCTCCCCAACAACTGGCATTTTTTCAGAAGTGTACTGCTTGCAATTAGTAAAACATCAGATTACTGGTCTATGGCTATATTAATGAGTAGCAGCAGAAAATAATTATTGGCCAGTTGATTTCATTGAGCAGATGAGAACCTCAGACTGAAAAGCAGGTGCTAAGAAATGCACGGTAGGGCAAAAAATCCCAACTTCACATATAAGCTGATGAGATCTGAACTAGCAGTGACGGACCAAGAAAGAGATTTTGGGGTAGTGATGGACAGCCCAGAGAAAGGCCAACCTGTTGCATGTCGGCTGTGAAAACAGCAAACTCCATGATAGCCACTGAAAATCATTGAATCACAGAATCATAGTATAGTAGAGTTGGAAGGGGCCATGAAGGCCATCGAGTCCAACCCCCTGCTGTAACAGGACACCAAGTCACACCATCCCACTCAGATGGCGGTCCAGTTTCTTTTCAAATGTTTCTAGTGTGGGAGAGCCCACCACCTCTCTAGCCAGCTGGTTCCACTGTCATATTGCTCAGGGAGGAAGCTTTTCCTGATGTCCAGCCTATTGCAGCTTGAATTGAATATTCCCTGTCCTACACTCCAGCATCAGCAGGAAGAGATCTTGACCTTCCTCTTTGTGATAGCCTTTGAGGTACTTATAGAGGGATACCATGTCTCCCCTCAGTCTTCTCTTCTCAGGGCTGAACATGCCCAGTTCTCCCAGTCTCTCCTCAGAGGGCAGTTTTTCCAAACCCTGGATCCTTTTTGTTGCCCTCCTCTGGACCCTTTCTAATCTACCTGCACCTTTCTTAAATCTTGGTGCCCAGAACGGGACACAGTATTCCAGGTGAGGTCTGACTAGTGAGGCGTATAGAGGAACTACTACTACTTGAGATTTGGAAGTAATACTCCTGTTAATGCATCCCAAAATAGCATTTGCCCATTTGGCAGCTGTATCACATTGTTGGCTCATGTTTAGCCTATTGTCCACTATTACGCCAGGATCCTTTCTTGGAGTATAAATAAAGTTGCTCCAGTTTTAGTATGATCAAATTTGCAGATGATACTAAAACTGGAGCAGTGGCCACAACTGAGGAGCAGGTACTCCAGATCCAAAAGGATCTGGACAGACCATGGAAGTGGGCAGGAGACAACAGGATGGCGTTCAATGTGGATAAGTGCAAGGTCTTGCACTTGGGGCATAGGAATGGGTGTCATAAGTACAGGTTAGGTGACAAGTGGCTGGAGAGCGGCACTTGTGAAAGGGACTTTAGGATGCTGGTTGACTGCAGGCTAAACATGAGCCAGCAGTGTGATGCGATGGTCAAGAGGGTGAATGCCACCCTTGGTTGCATAGCCAGAAGTGTGGCTTCTAGATCGGGAGAGGTATTACTACCACTTTATACTACTCTGGTACACCTACAACTGGAGTATTGTGCTCAGTTTTGGGCCCCTCATTACAGAAAGGATATAGTCAGGTTAGAGTCAGTGCAGTATAGGGCCACAAGGTTTGTTTGCAAGGGAAAGCCGTATGAGGCAAGACTGAGGGAACTGGGTCTCTTCAGCCTGGAGAAGAGGAGACTCTGAGGGGATATGTTGGTGACATACAGGTATGTGAGGGGGTGCCACATGGAGGTGGGGAGAGACCTGTTCTCCCTGCAGAGGAAGGCAGGACGTGCTCCAACGGAGCAAAGCTCAGGGAACCCAGGTTCCATTTGGGTGCCAGGAAGCACTTCCTGACAGTCAGGACCCCGAGGGTGTGGAATGGGCTTCCACGGGATGTGGTTGAGGCCCCATCGGTGAGGGTGTTCAAGGATAGGCTGGTCATGCACATGGTGGGCATGTTGTGAGCTGAGCCGGCTAGAACCGGGGGTCAGACTAGATGGCCCAGGAGACCCACTCTGACTTGTCCTGTTTCTATGTTTCTATGTTTCGATATAATCATGCACTCCATATAGAAACATACTGTTTGCCCATATTTGGAATAGTTTGCACAGTTCTGGACACATTACCTGAAAAATGGATATGGTAAGGTTGCGAAAAAGTACAGAAAAGAGCAAAGGGTTGGAGCAACTCCCCTGTGAGAAAAGGTTAGAACAGCTGGGAATGTTTAACTTTGGAAAAAATATAAAGGGGAGCTATGCTAGAGGTGCACAAAATTATGCATGGTGTGGGGAAAGTAGAGACTGGAACCTGGGGACATCCCACAAAATGGATTGCTGAGTGATTCAGCACCGTTAAGAGGAGCACTTCCCCACACAGTGCATAATTAAACTATGGACTTGGCTCCCGCAAGATGCAGTGAGAGCCACCAATGTTGAATGGCTTTCAAGGGGCTTGTCGAAATGCATGGAAAAGCAGACTCTCATCAGGACGGCTGTCCATGATCAGAGGCAGGATGGCTTTGTACATCGATTGCTGGGGAACACGGGCAGGAGCTGTTACTGTACTCTTAGCTAGGGATCTGTGAGGAATCTGCTTTGGGCAGAACATCTGCCAGATTCCCTGGATCCCAGTCTGCTCTGCAGCAAGCCACAGTATAAGTTCCTGCCCACCGTGCAAGGGAAGGGTGGCCCCCGGGAAGGACGGCCGGTTTGCCTCCTCACTGCCCCCCACCGTTTCCCTGCATGCTGCTGCCGCTGCTAGCGGCAGTAAGTGGGGAGGAAGGCAAGGCTGGCTGCCAGGAATGGCACTGGGGAAGGTTCATAGCCGCAGAATTGTGAACACGTGTGGACTTCTTCTAGGATTAGCTCTTTTCCCTAGAGAGGGAGGAGAGCTAGAAGTCTGGCTGGCAGGGGCAAAGATGGTTCCAGGGAGGTTCAGAGCATCCATGCTCATAGCACATCCTATAAGCAGTAGGTTAGTCCCTCTTTTGATGGAGTGCTGGACTAGATAGGCATGTGGTCTGATCCAGCATGGCTCGTCTTACATTCCTCTGAAATTAAATAGCAATAGGCCATTCCTCCAGTTGGTTTCATACCCACTAAGCTTCTGCCCTCCATGACTGTATCACAAAATTAGCCACGTTTAAAGTTTGGTTAAACCCTGGCTTCAGTTACACAAATGTGTGGGAAGAGATTTCTTAGCAATTCTGTCAGGAAAATGGCCTAAACACTACTTTATCTACCTGTCACTTGCCTTGAAAGGGCAGATTACTTTTTTCTCAAACTTGGCACATCCAATTAAGGTAGACTCACGAGCCAGGCAGGTGTGTAAAGTGCAAGCCAGCGCTTGTTCGCATTTGTAATTATCAATGGGGGAAAAAAGTTAAGTGCCCGGGCCTGTCACAACTGTTACCGTGACAACCGTTAGTACTTGGAGGCTCTGCCGAGCCAGACATGACAGCCTGACACCTTTTCCCATATAAAAGATGATCGTGCTCCACTTTCTCTCCCCTCCCTTTTCTGAATTCTGTTTCTTTAGCATTTCCTGTGGTGCTCCCCCAGCGTTCACAGCTGGGGCCATCACTTGAATAATAACCTATTGTGAGCTGTCATCAAATGCGTTGCTTTGTGCCCTCTTAGGGAGTTAATCAGAATTCTTTCGGGGCATGCCTCCAAATATTATGCCACATTGGTTGTTCCACATGTCCCGAGCAGGTTCCTTACAGTCAATCTTGGGTTTCTAATTCTCAGCCCAGAGTGTTATCCACTTTTCTATGGACCTCATGGCCAGAACCTCTTCAATCAGCCATTGGATCTGTCAGAACTTACCTGGCTATGTTTGGAATCAGCCAAAAACAAACTAGGCTCCGCCAAACCAGTTGAGCTTGGACTGAGAATGTAAGATTGTTTCCTCTTTTAGCAGCAAGAGCTCTAATGGTGTATTCCAAAGAATTCAACAGATCTCAAAGGGACAAGGACTGGGCTGCATGTTGGATTTCCCACAGCGACGCCACTATCTTCGTGGTTAAGAGTATGGGACTGGGACTCAGAGGATCTGGGTTCGAGTCCCCGCTCGGCCATGGAGCCATCTGGGTGACTTTGGGCCAGTCACAGCCTCTCAGCCCAAGCTACCTCACAGGGTTGTTGTTGTGGGGATAAGATGAAAGTGGAGAGATGATGTCAGCTGCCTTGAGCCCTTTGTAGGAAAAAGGCAGGATATAAATCAATCAGTCAGTCAATCAGTCAATCTTATTCCTTAGCCCCATCCATCAGATGGTGAGGCCTGTTCCATGGACAAGGCAGGGTCCCTGAGCTGGACTTGTGTTCCACTGACTGGGACTAGAGACCTGCTTCAGACCTCACCGCACCACCTGGTAGCAAAGGGAAGGGCCCCAGCGTAGTTGGAGAGTTGGTGCAGGGCCACTGAGTGAGTCTCCATCCCCACTTTGAGCCCTCACACACTCTTGGACCTTTTCCTGGCTTCCGGTGTCTTCCTGTTGACCTTTGGCCCTGACTCCTGGCCTGCTCCTGCCTCTTCTCTGGTCCACTCATACTGATTGCTCTGATTCCTGATATGTCCCCATGGCTCCTGGTGCCCATCTCTTGGCTCAACTCAGATTTCTGCCTGTAGCAAGACAACTATCCAGGGCCAAATGTAACTGATCCTGCTCTTTAGCAGGCCAACATTCTGCCAGGCTCTGCTCATGGTTCCAGATCAGCAAAATCTTATCTCTAGTTTTAAGAAGTGAACTGTTGAATTCCCAGCAGTGGGAAGGACTAGGCATCACTTCAGTCCCACAGTCTGTCTCTTCCTTTTGCTGGATTTCAGCTTTCCCAGCTTTCCCCAGACATTCCACGTATGTGTGCCTTGTGACACAGAGAGGGTGTGCAGTCAGTCAACCTTCCCTTCCCCTTCCTATTTCAGTTGTGGGTCATGGTTCTTGGATACCATCATGGATAGACTTGATCCCTTGACTCTGCTTCAAATCTGCATTCAGATCTGACATTCATGAAGGATTTGACGAGCTAATTTGCTCATGTCCCTTTTCCTTAATGTAGATTGTAGGAAGCATTGGCAGTGATTTTGCTCAGTCTAAACTTACTAAAAAGTCTAAGCTTTACTAAAAAGCAGAGACATCACCCTGCCAACAAAAGTTCATATAGTCAAAGCTATGGTTTTCCCAGTTGCAATGTATGGCTGTGAGAGGTTTGTTGTTTTTTTCCCCTGATTTATATCCTGCCCTTTTCCTACAAAGGGCTCAAGGCAGCTTACATCATTCTCCTCCTCCATCTTATCCCCACAACAACAACCCTGTGAGGTAGGTTGGGCTGAGAGTCTGTGACTGGCCTAAAGTCACCCCGTTGGCTCCATGGCTGAGCAGGGACTAGAACCCAGATCGCCTGAGTCCCAATCCCATGCTCTTAACCACTACACCACACTGGCTCTCTTGGAAAACCATCTGCCAAAGAATTTACGCCTTTGAATTGTGGTGCTGGAGAAGACTCCTGAGAGTCCCTTGGACTGCAAAGAGATCAAACCAGTCAGTCCTAGAGGAGATCAACCCTGACTGCTCTTTGGAAGGCCAGATACTGAAGATGAAACTCAAATACTTTGGCCACCTAATGAGAAGGAAGGACTCCCTGGAGAAGAGCCTAATGCTGGAAACAATTGATGGCAAAAGAAGAAGGGGACGGCAGAGGATGAGGTGATAGATGGAGTCAGTGGGTTGGTGGGTATGAACTTGGGTGGTTTCCAAGGGATGGTGGAGGACAGGAGATCCTGGAGGACTGTTGTCCATGGGGTCATGAAGGGTCAGACACAACTTTGCGACTAAACAACAACAACAACAAGCTATCTGGGTCCATGGAGTTTTTTAGGAATTTGTGGAACTGCTACAGGCAGTGCCAAGTCTCCAAGGGCAAGGAGTCAGTGATGAAGAGTCTCAGATCCAGTGGCAAAGTGCCATCCCATGAGTGAGTTATGCAACCAGGGCAGGTGAAGGCAAGTGCCATTTAACGATCCACCTCTACATCTGTACCACAAAATACCTAACCATTGGGTTTCTATGCTGGCACCTACCAGTCATGTTTATGAAATTTAGGCTGCATCTTATTCAGTGACTCTTTTGCTTCATAGCAATTCAATACTGCTGCATCTTTTTTAATAAGGCACTGCGTAACTTGGTAGTTCCTTGTGGTGCAATGCCACTAATGCGTCTTTTAAACATCTGTTCTGGCAATGGCCAGGAGTTGCATCTTTGGGGAGAAGTTTATAATACAGATACATTTTGTATTGGAATGGTCTTTAACCTTCACTCATCATAGGATAAGCCCCTAATCTTGCTGTCTGTCGGAAGACTCAGTTTTAACCCTAGACACAAAACCTCTTTCGTAGATGCAAAGGACCCCTAAGGTGGGCCACTGCTTTACTGAATGTTTCTCCCAATGGGGCCCAATGCACATTGCAATGGATTTCAGGTTTCAGCTGGAACATGGAGCTTCAGGTTGAATCTTTCCTGCATCACTGTAAGTTCAGCATAACAGTGTTCTGCAGTATCAGCTTGTAATCAGCATAGTAATTCTCCCCCTATTAACTTGCAATCAACATAACAACACCTTGCCCTGTCAACTTGTAATCAACATAACAATGCTTTCCCCAGTGCATTTTGGTTGAGTGGGACGAGGTTGATTCTTCTCCCTGGCAAACAAAACAGACTCAGTTGACCTATAGTTAACTTCACTGTGTGTCCCAATATGTTTATGTCACCTGGGGTAGCAAAAACACCCCAATGACCTATTGTTATACAGATTTGTGTACCTTGTCTGTTGGCTTTGTAGAAAGAACACAATAAGAAGCCATGTGGTTGAAATTAAGGGAGGTTGTTTATCATTATGCATTGATAGTTTCCTAGAAAACAAGAGTGTCAGTGTACTAATATGTAAATTACCCAACAATATGGGAGCTTGAAAGTCAATCCAGGGAGCAAGGGTTCGGGTTAGAGTAAAATATTTACTTCTTGTTTTGAAAATTGACCAGTGAAAAGGGAAATCTGTACCCTTTGGATAGGATACCCTTGTAGGCTACCCTTCAAGACTGAAATTACAACATTACAGTGATAAACAATGCAAATTTGATATACAAATGGGTGGCATATAGACAGCAAATGTATACTGATTGGGATACCTGGTCCACTTTTGTTGAGATACTGGCATAATTGCTAGAAAGTTGTATGCATTTCATGCAAATATTTAAAAAGACGAGAGCCAGTGTGGTGTGGTGGTGAAGAGCATGGGACTGGGGCTCAGAGGATCTGGGTTCGAGTCCCCGCTCAGCCACGGAGCCAACTGTGTGACTTTGGGCCAGTCACAGACTCTCAGCCCAGCCTACCTCACAGGGTTGTTGTTGTGGGGATAAGATGGAGGAGGAGAATGATGTAAGCTGCCTTGAGCCCTTTGTAGGAAAAAGGCAGGTCATAAATTGAAAAATAAATAAAGAAAAATAAAGTATAGCTTAATCTTTCTGCCAAGTGTCTTGCTAATTTCAAATGCTACCTAAACCTTCATTATTGCTATGCCAGTAAGATCTGAAAGTACAGTTTATGTTTGCATAACTCCTTCTTCTGCACCACTGAATCTCACCAGGAAAGAAGACCTATTATCTGACCACAAACCATTTGAGTCTCTTAGTTGTCCTGAATTTTTACTTTCAGAATTGAGCTGGTGGGATTAACGCCCACAGGATAGAGAGCTCCCAGACCCCCCATCCATTCTGAACTCCACTGGCAAGAGAGTGGTAGGGCGGGGGTAGCTGTAGATTCCTACTTAGCTTCTCTCATTCCTGGAGATGCATTTTATGGTTGATATCTATCCGCCTTCTCACTTTCTGGGGCTTGCACAGGAGCTAAGAGGAACTGGAACTCATGAACCCACGGACTCTCCTTTCCCCAGCCATTGGTATGCCTGTTTCTTCCACTCCCAAGGTGGCAACGCCAGCCTCCAGAAAAGGACTTACAAACGACTGGGACTTTCCTACTTAGCTTCTCTCATTCCTGGAGATGCATTTTATGGTTGATATCTATCCGCCTTCTCACTTTCTGGGGCTTGCACAGGAGCTAAGAGGAACTGGAACTCGTGAACCCACGGACTCTCCTTTCCCCAGCCATTGGTATGCCTGTTTCTTCCACTCCCAAGGTGGCAATGCCAACCTCCAGAAAAGGACTTACAAACGACTGGGATTGCAGCTCTGCCTCTAGTCCCAGAGAGGAACTTGAAAAGTGGTTAAAGCCATTTAATTGGAAGAAGGTTGTCTCCAAACATTGAACAGAAGAACAATTAAATAGGGGCAAATGAAGTGATCTTTCAGTACAGAGTTCCTCATTTAACAATGTTTATACCACACTAAAAGGAAGTTTCGTTTTCAAGTTGCTTTCTCATAAAATGAAATGGAAATAAATTATGAAGGAGCATTCAAACCACACACAGTGCTCTTGTATAAGCCATGCGACTGTATAAGCCATGGGAGGCAGGCTTGTGTGTGTGTTGTTTACCACTCCAAACTGCAATATACGGTTTATACAGGCCAAGTGTAATGATCTCCTCAGTCAATTTAAAGAAAGAATCAAAGTAGGATAAGACTGTGAAATAAGGTAATCTAATAATTACAGGATGGCACATTTTGGATTTGTAGAGTCTGTTTCAGAGGTGTTGAACAGCTTCCTGCTTAAGGGCCAAATTCCACTATGGGGAAGCTTTTGTAACCCACAATCCAGTGACTTGCTGGGCCAAAGGCAAAGAGTGCTGGCAAAAACTGCAGGCAAAAAAAAAAAAAAAAAAAAAAAAAAAAAAAAAAGAAAAGAAAAGAAAAAGAAGAATAAGCTCAAACTGCCTATTTTAGCATGCAGCTTACTTTGTTGTTGTTAGTTGCAAAGTCACATCCGAACCATCGCTACCCCATGGACAACATTCCTCCAGGCCTTCTGCACCATCCCCCGGAGTCCACCCAAGCTCAGGCCAACTGCTTCAGTGACTCCATCCAGCCACCTCATCCTCTTCCATCCCCTTCTCCTTTTCCCTTCATTTGTCCCCAGCATCAGGCTCTTCTCCAGGGAGTCCTTCCTTCTCAATAGGTGGCCAAAGTATTTGAGCTTCATCTTCAGGATCTGGCCTTCTAAACAGCAGTCAGGGTTGATCTCCTCTAGGACTGACTGGTTTGATCGCCTTGCGGTCCAAGGGACTCGCAGGAGTCTCCTCCAGCACCACAATTCAAGGGCCTCAATTCTTCACTCAGCCTTCCTTATGGTCCAGCTTTCACAGCCATACATTGCAACTGGGAAACCATAGCCTTGACTAAGCGAAATTTTGTCAGCAGGGTGAGGTCTCTGCTTTTTAGTATGCTGTCTAGATTTGCCATAGCTTTCCTCCCAAGGAGCAAGCACCTTTTAATTTCTTGGCTGCAGTCCCCATCTACGGTGATCTTGGAGCCCAAGAAAATAAAATCTGTCACTACCTCCATTTCTTCCCCATCTATTTGCCAGGATGTGATAGTCCAGATGCCATGATCTTAGTTTTCTTAATGTTGAGTTTCAAGCCAACTTTTGCGCTCTCCTCCTTCAAGAGGCTCTTTAGTTCCTCTTCACTTTCTGCCATGAGAGTGGTATCATCTGCATATCTGAGTCTGTTGATATTTCTCCTGGCAATCTTAGTTCCAACTTGTGATTCATCTAGCCCCACCTTTCACATGATATGCTCTGCATGTAAGTTAAATAGGCAGGGCGACAGTATACAGCCTTGCCGCACTCCTTTCCCAATTTTAAACCAATCAGTAGTTCCATCTCCAGTTCTCACTGTTGCTTCTTGACCCACATATAGGTTTCTCAAGAGACAAATAAGATGGTCAGGTACTCCCATCTCTTTAAGAACTTGCCACAATTTGTTGTGACCCACACAATCAAAGGCTTTAGCATAGTCAATGAAGCTGAAGTAGATGTTTTTCTGGAACTCCCTAGCTTTCTCCATGATACAGCGTACGTTGTCAATTTGGTCTCTAGTTCCTCTCCCTCTTCGAAACCCTGCCTGTACTTCTGGTGCAGCTTACTTTAGGATATTTTTTTCCAATAAATAAGCCTTATGAGTGATTTTTAACTTTATAAAGGTACAAACACTAGGAAAACTACTACATAATGGATGGTGAAGAAAAAGGGTGAGGAGAGGGGAAGAGGGTACATGGAAACCCTGGAGAACCAGACTTGGACCTTGTGTCTACAGTTCTGAAGCTCGCCAGGGTTGGGATGAACTCTTTTGGAATCTATCCCTTCAGTATCTACAGACTTTCTCGGTTGCTCTGCCCAGCCCTACCAAGGGAGCCAAGCCAAGAGGAATTCCATGAACACTTGTGCACATGCCAACTTTCCCCATCAGAAGAGACTGCATGATGTGAAAGAGGGATGTTGTGAGAAGCCGTTCCAGCTGCTGCTCCCAGCAACCAACATTCCCTGCTCACTGCAGCGGTGTGCATGAAAAGGGGTGCAGCAAGCAGCTCCACCAGCCGCTGCTCCCAGCAACCCACCTTAAGAGGGGCACTGCTGGTGCAGCGCGTGAGGCTGCGTTCCTGGTGAGCACCCTGGGAACCCAGGGCACACTTGTTAAGAACTTGGAGTCAAGGCCACTGCAACGTGGATGGGAGTCCAGAGCTCTGAGCTTCGGGAACCCAGTGGATCTCTACCCCGCAAATGGATTCCTTACACATCCCTAGTTCTGATCCATCTTCATGTTTACTAGTCCTACGAGAGTGGATGTCAAATAGTGGCTTGGGAGCCAGACCCAATTTCCTGCTAAGCTGTGAGCTAGGATATAATTAGCATGATATTATATTGTTTTCTAGATCAAGTCAAAATGTTCCTTCAACTGCTTTTTGTTGCTTAATGGACTAATTGGTTTGTATACTGGTTGAATAGAACCACCGTAACATCTCACCAGTGAAGCTCATAGCAAACCGAGACCCAGAAGGACAGAATGGCTGGTAGTATTGAAAGCCACTGAGAGGTCTAGAAGAACCAAGAAGTTTTCACTCCTGGATCCATTTCCTTGTATGGCTAATCAACTGGGACAGCCATGACTATATCTAACTCATAACAGTTCTGAAACCAGATTGGAAAGAACCTACATCTGACGGCAGGTGGTAGGTCCAATTGTGGCCTCGTCCTGCAATAGGACCCTTATCATGACAGTCTTCAAAGCGGTAAGAACATCATCGTTATCTCTCAAAGAGGCATTGACCAGTTTGAAGCCACAAATGCCAACCTCTGCTCTGGCTGATTCTGCAAGCCAGCATGGGTAAACTCTAAGGATAAAATAGTATTTTGTTCTTGTCCTCTGGTTTCACAACCTGAAAGGTCTCCATAAAAGCTTGATTATAAGGTCATATTATTGCAATGAGACAGTCATATGAGTTGGCATTCATTCATTTGAGCTTTTACAGACCATCACAATAGCCACATGGCTCTCTAACTAGTCACTAAAGATTTTCTGAAAGGCCTCAGGAACATCACAGGAAATGTGCCTAGGTTTCAGGTCATTTCTTTTTGACTCCCTCACAGGTTACTGAGGTTCAGCATGACATCTATCAGGGCTCTGGGAGCAGGGTTTTAGAGATACTGCAGGGACTGACAGGACTCCTAAAGAGAGGGGCCAGGTATCAGGGAGGATGGGAGGAAGGAGGAGGCTGGGAACTCCAAGGAAAGGAAGCGGTGGGAAGGAGTTGAGGTGCATGTACACCAATGCTAGGAGCATGGGTAACAAGCAGGAAGAGCTTGAAGCCCTCCTGGGAAGAGGAGGGTATGACCTGGTGGGAATCACAGAAACTTGGTGGGATGAAAGGCAAGTCTGGAATGTGAACATAGAAGGGTATCACCTTTTTAGAAAGGACAGGAAGGGAAAGAGGGGTGGGGGGTGGCTTTATACATCAGGGAAGGGATAGGATGCAGTGAGATAGAATGCAGCACAGATGGGGATTCGGTAGAGGCAGTCTGGGTGAAACTTAGGGGTTTTGACAGGGAAAGAGACCTGACAGTGGGGGTATGGTCCTGGGGGACTTCAATCTCCATGCCGAGACTGGTCTGACCGGGGCGGCTCAGGACTTCATGGCCTCCATGACGGCCATGGGGCTGTCTCAACAAGTCACCGGCCTGACCCATGAACATGGACACACTGGACCTGGTTTTCTCGACGGGGCAGGAAGAGGGTGGTCTGAGGGTGAGGAATTTATGTTTGACACCCCTGTCATGGTCAGATCACTTCCTGGTGAGGTTTATGCTCAAGAGAGGCCTCTCCCTCTGTAAGGGTGTGGACCCGATTGTGTGGGTCTGCCCCCGGAGCCGGATGGATCTGGATGGATTCCTGAAGGCCCTGGGGGTGTTTCCGGCTGACAAGACTGGCGCTCCTGTCGAGGCTCTGGTCGAACTGTGTAACGGGGAGATGACCAGGGCTGTTGACACAATCGCTCCTAAGCGTCCTCTCCCACAGGGCAGAGCCCACTCTTCCCCTGGTATACACCTGAATTGCGGGCGATGAAGCAGGCTGGGAGACGGCTAGAGCGTAGGTGGAGGAGATCACGGGATGAATCTGACCGAACACACTTGAAAGCCCATTGTCGGGCCTATGCTGTGGTGGTGAGGGTGGCGAAAAAGAATTTCTTTTCCGTTTCCATTGCCTCCTCAAAATGCCGTCTGGCGGAGCTTTTTTGAGTGGTGCAAGGCCTGGTTCATCCAGGTCCTAAGAAAGATCTGGTTCCACTCTCGAAGGCCCGCTGTGACGACTTTGTCAGGCATTTCAGGGAGAAAATTGCTCAGATCTGTCACGAGCTAGACTCTACTAGTGACTCAGAGGTTTCTGGGGAGACACCAATGCTGCCGTCTGGTCCAAAATTAATGGATGAATTTCAGTTATTGCGGCCTGATGATGTGGACAAGGCGCTTGGATTAGTATGTCCCACCACTTGCCTATTGGACCCTTGCCCGTCTTGGTTAATAAATAATTCCAAGCACGGGATTGGGATCTGGATCTTGGAAGTGGTTAACGCCTCTCTGAGGGAGGGGCGGGTACCTGCCCCTTTAAAGGAGGTGGTAGTCCGACTGGTCCTGAAGAAAGTGTCACTGGATCCAGAGATGGCCACTAATTATACACCAGTGGCCAACATCCCGTTTCTGGGCAAGGTGTTGGAGCGGGTGGTGGCGGGACAACTCCAAGCACTCTTGGATGAAACTGATTATCTGGACCCATTTCAGTCCGGCTTCAGACCTGGGTACGGTACTGAATCTGCCTTGGTCACCCTGTACGATGACCTGTGCAGGGAGAAGGACAGGGGGAGTGTGTCCCTGTTGATTCTTCTGGACCTCTCAGCGGCTTTCGATACCATCGACCATGGTATCCTTCTGGATAGGCTAGTGGGATTGGGGGTCGGAGGCACTGCTTTGCAGTGGTTCCACTCCTATCTCAATGACCGATTCCAGAAAGTGGTGCTGGGAGACTATGGCTCTGCGCCATGGCAGTTATGCCATGGAGTACCGCAGGAGTCCATTTTGTCCCCTTTGCTGTTCAACATCTACATGAAACCGCTGGGAGAGGTCATCAGGAGGTGTGGGCTGTGGAATCATCAGTACGCTGATGATACCCAGTTCTACCTCTCATTTTCCACCAATCCAGGTGAGGCAGTGGCTGTACTGAACCGGTGCCTGGCCAAGGTAATGGGCTGGATGAGGGCCAATAAACTAAAGCTCAATCCAGACAAGACGGAGGTCCTGTTGGTTGGCGGATCGGGCTTTGGAGAGGGTGAATTGAACCTAGTCCTGAACGGGGTTGCACTCCCTCTTAGGGACAAGGTCCACAGCTTGGGAGTGCTCCTCAACCCAGAGCTTTCATTGGAAGCTCAGGTGACAGCGGTGGCGAGGAGCGCCTTCCTTCAGCTTCGGCTGATTAATCAGCTGCGCCACTACCTGGAGTACGACTGCCTGGCGACAGTGACACATGCACTGGTAACTTCCCGCCTTGACTTCTGTAACGCGCTCTACATGGGACTACCCTTTAAGACGGTCCAGATACTTCAATTGGTTCAAAATAGAGCTACCAGGCTGCTGACGGGGACTGGGCATTATGTTCACATGACTCCAGTCCTCCGTCAGCTTCACTGGCTTCCCATTGAAGTCTGGGCCCAATTCAAGGTGTTGGTGATGACCTATAAAGCCCTAAACGGCTTGGGTCCTGGCTACCTGAAGGAGCGCTTACGTCCATATACGCCCGCCCGCCCCCTGAGATCTGCGGGAGAGGCCCTTCTCCGGGAACTCGCCGTGAAGGAAATTAGGAGGGTAGGTACTCGGAGGAGGGCTTTCTCTGCGGTGGCGCCCAATCTATGGAATGCGCTCCCCAGAGAAGTCTGCCTGGCGCCATTGTTATTTGTTTTTCAGCGCCAGGTGAAGAACTTTTTATTCAAACGTCATTTTAATTCAAACGCCATTTTAATATTATTTGCTTATTTTATTCTTTGGCCAGGGCGACTTATTTTATATTGTTAATTCGTTTTATATTTTTAGTGTATTATATTTTAATTGATGTTTTGTGAGCCGCCCCGAGGCTTCGGCAAATGGGGCGGCATAGACATTTTCTAAATAAACAAACAAACAAATATGTTATCGCCCTCCAGGTCAACTTGAGACCCTGGATGATGTCCTGACAGACCAGATTCTAAGGATATCTTGGGGGAGAGACACAGTAATTATGGGAGATTTCAATTCCCCGGATATTACTTGGGAGACTCACTCACTGGTGACCGCCAGGTCACGTCGCTTCCTAGAAGCTATAGAGGGAGGGTTTTTCACACAGAGGGTCTGAGAGGCGACGAGGGGGGAAAACATCCTTGACTTGGTCTTGACCAATAGGGAGGAGCTGATAAATGAAGTACAGATTAGGGGAGCTCTGGATGAGAGTGATCACTCCATCCTTTGCTTTGAGATCAGGGGACTGGGGACGTGCAGAAGGTCGAGCACTAGAAGCTGGGACTTCAAGAGGGCCAACTTTGGCTAACTGAAGGCCAGACTGGGGAAAGTCTCCTGGGATAGGTTACTGGAAGGTAAGCGAGTTGAGGAGGGGTGAATGGCACTCAAAAGGGAGGTTTTGGAGGCACAAGCCTTGATGATACCTCTAGTCAGTAAGGTGGGGAGGCGGAGGAGAGCGCCACCATGGATGCGAAAGGAGGTGGTTAGAGGGATTAGACGAAAGAGGAACCTCCGTAGGAAATAGGTACTGGGGGAAATAGACAAAAGGGTATATCGGGAGGAGGAGGCCCGTTGCAGAAGGATTCTTCACAAGGCTAAGGCTGATTTCGCCAAGAATAACAAGAGCAACAAAAAGGGCTTCTTTCAGCATGTAAATAGGAAGAGGAAGGCGAGACAAGTGGTGGGACCACTAAATAAGGAAGAAGGAGATCCAGGGACTGATACGAGGGAACAGGCACAGATGCTAAATGACTATTTTGCCTCTGTGTTCTCCCCAAAGCAGGACGAGGAATATCCGCATAGGAGATTAGATGAGGCTGGGGACTCAGGGGCACAGATTAGAGTCACCCCCCTTGAAGTCGCGGGGCTCCTCATTGGACATTACAAAGGCACCAGTCCCTGACGGGTTACACCTGAGAGTACTTAGAGAGTTGGCAGGGGTCCTCTCACACCCGCTGGCCTCCATTTTTGAGACCTCATGGAGAACGGGTGCAGTTCCAGAGGACTGGAGGGTGGCATCAGTGGTCCCAATTTTCAAAAAGGGTAGTAGAAAGAACATGGGGAATTATA
The DNA here is from genome assembly GCF_004798865.1 of Varanus komodoensis. Taxonomy (NCBI): domain Eukaryota; kingdom Metazoa; phylum Chordata; class Lepidosauria; order Squamata; family Varanidae; genus Varanus; species Varanus komodoensis. Next base: position 62,019,734 of record NW_025335941.1, on the reverse strand, counting down.
GACTGGTTAGCCTTACGTCCATTGCAGGAAAAACAATGGAAAGGCTCATAATAGAGAGAGATCTAGTGATGCTAGATAGGGAAGGGAAGCTGACAGCCACACAACACAGCATCTGCAAAAACAGGTCCTGCCAGACAAACCTTGTGGGATTCTATGACAAGGTTTCGAGATGGCTAGATGGAGGGGATGCAGTGGATGTGGTATACCTGGATTTCAGCAAGGCCTTTGACAAAGTGCCCCATGATACCCTGGTGGAGAAACTGAGGAGTTTTGGGATACACCAAAGCACTGTCCGGTGGATTAGGGCATGGTTGACTGACCGAAAGCAGAGTGTAACCATTAGTGGGATGGCGGCCAGTGACAAGCGGGGTCCCTCAGGGCTCTGTCCTGGGGCCTATCCTGTTTAGTCTTTTCATCAATGACATGGAAGAAGGGGTGAACAGTATGCTGATCAAATTCACAGATGATACTAAAACCGGGGCAGTGGCCACAACTGAGGAGCAGGTACTCCAGATCCAGAAGGATCTGGACAGACTATGGAAGTGGGCAGGAGACAACAGGATAGCGTTCAATGTGGATAAGTGCAAGGTCTTGCACCTGGGGCATAGGAATAGCTGTCATACGTACTGGTTAGGTGACAAGTGGCTGGAGAGCAGCACTTGTGAAAGGGACCTCGGGGTGCTGGTTGACTGCAGGTTAAACCTGAGCTAGCAGTGTGATGCGGTGGTCAAGAGGGCGAACGCCACCCTTGGTTGCATAGCCAGAAGTGTGGCTTCTAGATCAAGAGAGGTATTACTGCCACTCTACATGACTCTGGTGCGCCCACAACTGGGGTATTGTGTTCAGTTTTGGGCCCCTCATTACAGAAAGAATATAGCCAGGTTGGAGTCAGTGCAGCGTAGGGCCACAAGGTTGGTGGCCAGTTTGCAGGGGATGCCGTATGAGGCGAGACTGAGGGAACTGGGTCTCTTCAGCCTGGAGAAGAGGAGACTCAGAGGGGATCTGTTGGCGACATACAGGTATGTGAGGGGGTGTCACACGGAGGTGGGTAGAGATCTGTTCTCCCCTGCAGAGGAAGGCAGGACACACTCCAACAGAGCAAAGCTCAGGGAACCAAAGTTCAATTTGGATGCCAGGAAGCACTTCCTGACAGTCAGGACCCCGAGGGTGTGGAATGGGCTTCCATGAGAGGTCGTTGAGGCCCCATCTGTGAGGGTGTTCCAGGATAGTCTGGACGTCCACATGGTGGGCATGTCGTGAGTGGAGCCGGCTGGAGCCGGGGGTCAGACTAGATGGCCCGGCAGACCCCTTCTGACTCGCTCTGTTTCAATGTTTCTATGTTTCTATCTACAGACTGAGAGAAGCTCTGCAGCAGAATCACATTAAAAGTGCCTTCCTGCTTCATGATTTAATCAATGCATAAATGAGCTGTTACTTAAAGGTCAACAGTGAAGACTTCTTTTCATGCTTCCATTGCCCAACCAGCTGCTGGGAATTATAGTTCTATATTCATTCTGTTCCATCAGAGAAAACAGAAAGGGGGTTTAGGTGATGACTCAACTTTCTCCAACCTGGTGTCCTCCAGATGTTTTGGATGACAATTCCCAGGATTCTTGGCCATGCTGAATGGGGCTGATGAGAATTCAAATCCAAAGTTCTGGAGAGTACCAGTTTGGGTAACACTGTTCTAAAGTCTTGTAGCTTCCCAAACCAGAGATCTCGCTTCTGTTTGCACTCAGTTGTGGACCATAATTTCACAGAGTTCTGTAGAGTTGTAGGAGAAATTAATTTCAGTTCATTTTTTACCAGCACTTCTTAAGTTTTCAGGTCAGGATAGAACTTAGACACAGTGGGAGAAGCAGTATACATCTCAAAGATCGTCACAACTGACATGCACATTAGAAAACACACGTTTGAAACTATGCACAAATTTTCATGCCAAAACCCCTCCCAAAATAAAACTCACAATCCAATGCAAACTTGAGGTGAAAGACTTCAAGATGCGTTTTGAAGGACTTTGAAGAGGTTGAATTTTGCTGATTTGCACATGCCTAGGTTTTCATCCCCATCTGATTCCAATTTGAACTCTCTGCTTTTGTTTCTCCACCTCTTCATAGAAATGAAATATAGGCTAGATATGGGCAGTGAGCTAAAATCCGAATCGGTTGCTGATGAACTGGAGAAGGAGCTAAATGCAACTTTTACAGCTCCTTATCCAAGAAGGTGCTTGAAGTCAGAGAAAGCACAAAACTGCCATGAAAAGAAAGACTGGATGCATGGAATTTGTAATGTGACCCCACCCATATCGACAGTGCTGGAGACATGTATAAGTGGGATTTTTAAAAGGGATGGCATGGGACAGGACAGGACATGAATTGACATAAAAGTGTGCTACCTAATGGAGCACATTATTTACTACTAATGTCTAGTGAAATGTCAATATGATTTGCAGGACGGAAGGTTGTGTCCGCCATTGAACTTATTTGGATGTATTGCATTATGTGTTCACACATGTGGCTCTGGAGAACCCACAAGTGCAGAGCAATTTTTCCTAGGAGACAATTGCTGGGGCTGGTGTGTGTCTGTCCCCCTTGTCTTACAAAGTTCTTGATTGCTAAGGGTAGCCATCGGCCACTTTCAGTCAAAGCAGCTGGAGAGATGCTTATTTCACAAGCACAAGACACAAACTCCATTACCGGCTTTCTGTTTCCTCAGTGTAATAGCCACAATTTTTGCCACTGTTTAAAGTTTTGGGTTTCTTGTTTGCTTGTTTGTTTTTTCGTACAACTTCCCTCAGAATTATGGAATGGAAGCCATCTGGGATCTGATGCTTTGTCAGTCTTTTATAGCTATAATTGCCTCATTAGTAGATCTGGTCCAATAGACAAGACTTTTAATGTTTCTGTTTCCCTCCAGAAGGAAACATCTTTGACACCCTGGAATGGCCCTGCATCTCCTGACACTTTGTGTCTACATGGAGTACTCATAGAAGGGCTGCCATGAAGGTGGGTGCATCTTTCACTAACTTTCAGGTATACTGCTCAAAGATTTCCCCCACTTTTGTTCATTTGCCTGGGTAGCTGCAGCGCAAATAAAGTTCCACAATTGCTACTGTTTGCCATCTTGTTAACTTTCCATTTTATTTTCCTTCCATTAAATTCTGAAAGCTTTACTGGTTCATGCAGAAGCCCATCAATAGAACATGTACTTGGTCAGAAATGAGGGATAGGTAAAAATTCGATTCAGTTTGGATTTTTTTGTTGCTAGGAGGTGACCAAACATTGCAAGTTCCTTCATCAATGGGATGGTAACTAAATGGGATCATAGAATCATAGAATTGTAGATTGGAAGAGGTCATGAAGGCCGTCGAGTCCAATCCCCTGCTGTTGCAGGACATCAGGTTACACCATGTTTAACTGTTTAAAGAAAATCATAAATGAGAGAAAGAAAAACTGACCGATTTGTCCATTCCTGGTCAGAAGCCAGTAATGACCATAGTTACTTGATAATTGGTTTAGCCTCCTGTGGAAAGCCCCCTTCCAGCCCTCCTCCCATGATGCACTAGACTATCTTGGCACTTGTCTGGAGCAGAGGCGTGGACAAAGCTCATTCTTTCTCCTCCATCCTGGCAGGCACCACCAGCAGGATGGAGAAAGCACCGAAAAAATGCTGTTTGCTCTTCAATTTAGCTGTTACAATCAGAACAGCTGCGATTGTGAAGGCTGATAGACAGTCGATTCGTGCTCAGTTTTAGCTACTGCTGTCTAAATGTCAAATCTTTCCCACAACTGCTTCCTAAGCTATCAGTATGGAAGTGTGAGGAATCATTTAGGGTTGGGAATCCATTGGATTCCCAGGGAGTGGCTTCCCAGACTCCGGATGCACTTTGCAGTGTCCCCAAGTCCACATTCCGGTGAGTGCTCCCCACGTTCCTGGGGTTCTGGCTAGGAATCGAGCCCACAAGCTGTGCCCTCTTCCACCCCCGCGGCTGCTGCATCCAAATTCCCTCTTCTGGGTCCTGCAGTTTCTCTTTGAACCAATGCACCTGATGGGAAGGATGGCCAGTTGCACAGCTAGGGATCCATGAGCATTTGCAGACTTCCTCTTGGCTTGGCTCACTTTACAGGACCAAGCTGAACATGGGAGAAAGTCCACAGAAGCTAGAGAGATGGATTCCAAAGCGGCTCATCCCAGCCCTGACTTCGAGGTACCAAATAATGAATGCATTTCACCCTACATCTCCGGCCCTACCAGAAAGACCTGTTTCCATCCCCAGCAGATAAAGCTGTCAATAATATTCATCGAATAACAATTTCAGCAACCTAGAGTGATAGCAGGCAAGAATGGGAATGAAGCATATGTAGACTCTAACTAGAAGGGAACTAAAAGGGGGAAATGGCTCTCATAGCTTGGAAAACGGAGTCTGGAGAATTCATAGGGGCATAGAGAGATCCCCCTTATACTTCCAAATCCATGCATGCATTGATATGGGAATGAGGTGCCTTCCACAAGACATGTGTGGTGCTCTGCAGGTGTATTGTGGAAGGGCCAAAGTGCTGAATTCTGGAGATCAGCAACTCCATGTTCTGTTATGCCTGACCTATTGGATGCTTCCAGAAAAACTCCTTTATTGTGGAATTGCCCTTTTGCAGACATGAAATAGTAGGAACTGTGTGTCCAAATGTAATTACATTTCAGTTGCAACTATTCTGCTTTTTTTCTTACTACAGCAAATACCTGTATGATACCTTGAGAAGGCTCCACTTTTGAAGAAAACCTGTATAGGTAGATTAGATCAATAGGCTGTAATTCTTGACTGGTAACAATTGGAGGTTGTCCTTCTGGAAGCATGCATTTAGGGAGGAATGGAAACTTCATTTCCATGTGTCTTTGCTTAAAAATAAATTGCCAAGATCCACAGAGTTCAAAACAAAACGAACATGAGATCAAGGGCACAATCCTGTGGAGATGACTGCAAACTCAGGGAATTATGGCTTGTTCATGAAGGGTGCAAGCAGAGGAGAGAGAAAGGTCCCCTTGGTACTCTTATAACTTTGCAAAGGACTTTGATTCTGATTTTGTGCAGTGTTTCAGAGAAATATGGAAAGATCCCACATTTCTAGAATCTTTCTATCTCAGTGGCATCGATTTCCTACTTCCCCTGGTCCCTGGAATACCTGTCAAAACTCACCTCCAAAGGCTCAGAGAAGCAGCAGCATAAGAGCTGTGAAGAAGTCCAAGTGGACCTTCCCAATTAAAATCTGAACGATTTTCTGGCCTGTCAAGGGTCTATTGGACTACAGTGTAAAAAGACTTCCAGTGCAGGAGAAAATAGACAAATGCAGCATCCAGTGCTAACATTTCGAGTGCTTAGAACTTAAAACATCTGGACTTGAATCCTTGTGTATTCAACCATGTGAGTACCCAATCCTGTTGGCCCTCTCTTTTTTTATGACAGAATTCTCATTAAAATGGAGGTGGTGATGATGACGACGATGACAACAACAGCGATGACGGGTGGTGGTTGACTGCAGGTTACTGGTTGACTGCAGGCTGAACATGAGCCAGCCGTGTGACGCGATGGTCAAGAGGGCGAACGCCACCCTTGGTTGCACAGCCAGAAGTGTGGCTTCTGGGTCGAGAGAGGTATTACTACCACTCTACAGGACTCTGGTGCGCCCGCAACTGGAGTATTGTGTTCAGTTTTGGGTCCCTCATTACAGGAAGAATACAGCCAGGTTGGAGTCAGTGCAGCGCAGGGCCACAAGGTTGGTGGCCGGTTTGCAGGGGAAGCCATATGAGGCGAGATTGAGGGAATTGGGTCTCTTCAGCCTGGAGCAGAGGAGACTCAGAGGGGATCTGTTGGTGACATACAGGTATGTGAGGGGGTGTCACACGGAGGTGGATAGAGATCTGTTCTCCCCTGCAGAGGAAGGCAGGACACGCTTCAATGGAGCCAAGCTCAGGGAACCCAGGTTCAATTTGGATGTCAGGAAGCACTTCCTGACACTTAGGACCCCAAGGGTAAGGAATGGGCTTCCACAAGAGGTCGTTGAGGCCCCTTCGGTGCGGGTGTTCAAAGATAGGCTGGTCATGCACATGGTGGGCATGTTGTGAGTGGAGCCAGCCGGAGCTGGGGGTCAGACTAGATGGCCCAGGAGACCCCTTCTGACTTGCTCTGTTTCTATGTTTCTATGTGGTATAACATGGCCCTTCTCCATTCTAAGAATGCTTGCATCTATTGAATTTGCGATAGTTGGAGGAAGATTCCATTTCCATCCAGTTTTGAATAAGAATTTATTGAAATTCATGGTATCGTAGATAGAAAACCTGCAGGCAGGCACATACATATCTTTTAATCTCTGTACTGCCCCAGAAAAAGTTAAGTGCTTTATAAGTGATGAATAATAATTTGTAAAACAATTTTAAAATCTTCCTCCAGCAAAAATATTGCTTAGAAAGTTCATAAAAATAATGGTTTTAGCACCAACCTTAGGACTTGGGAATCAGCATAAAAACGAACTGGTAGAGTTAGTATCAGGTTTGAAGCTTATGCTTCATTGATTTCAAAGTGGCCACACTAAGTACATCTAAGCTTGGAACATGCCTTCTGTCTAAAGCACGGTATTGGAAATAGCTCTTAGAAAAAGAATGCAAAGTCAGAACACAATGTGGCTTCAGAATGACAGCCACGCTTCAGTCTATTGACTGGAAGAAAGATGAGGATTTGGGAAATATTAAGGAAGAGGTTGTGTGTGTGTGTGTATATGTGTGTGTGTGTGTGTGTGTGTGTGTGTCCATCCATCCCTAAATCCGTTGGCTCAGTTTAAACTGTAGATAAATGGCAGACAGGATGCAGGTTATCTGCAGGAAATGCCTGCAGAAATCAATGAAAGCAGTGTTTTCAGCTACAGTTACAATGCAGTACAGGGCAGAAGATAAACCCGAGCTTTTGTGCCTCATCCTCAACACACAGAGACAGGAATGAGACAGAACGAAATGCCCAAGATGCAAGCCAGGCAATAGGGGATCCTTCTCTCTCACTCTCTCTCCTTTCAGTGGGGTTTGGAGGGAAGTTGAAAGGAAACTGAGATTTAATGATCATCTGTTGATAGTAAAAGAAGCAACCTGTTCACACATGCACGAAAGTTAGACAGTTGGAGGAAAATGCCAGGCCCTTTAAGGACTGGAGAAAATAACTAATGGTTGATGGCCACAGCCAAGGTAAGAAAAAGGGTAGATCTTTGAATTTTGATTGCAGCCAGTTCCACAGATTTTGCATTTTCATCCAGTCCTGCATCAGGACATGCTCTTTAAAACATTCTGTACAAATCTTCATATTCTTTTTCATAGGTTCTGCTAATATATGCTTCCTTGTGTGCAAATTGCTAATGTATTGATTTTTCTCCACACTCTTCCCTAATGCATATCACTGGTAAGCAATTTTGTCTAGAATATGCATTTCCTCCTCCATCATCATCAATCATCATCATCATCATCATCATCATCATCATCATCATCATCACCATCACCACCACATGTCCTGTATAGCCTGCCCCTTTTTTCCTGAGGGGAACCCAAGGTGTGAGGTAGGTTAGGCTGAGTCAGTGCCTGGCCTGAAGTCACCCAGGGAGCTTCATGGCCGAGAGGGGACTAGAACCCAGAACTACCAGGTCTCCAGTCCAACACCCTCACCCCCACAAGATATATGGGTTTTCATGTGCATTTTTCCTGAAGGTGTGCATTTTGTCTCTCTGTGCATGCCTTACACTCATGTATGCATGGAGAACTGTGGCACAAAATTCTATGAAGCATGAATTTTGGGCTGCGAGTTCACTTACTGGTTCAAGGGTAACTGGCTAATCCAATTGTAACTGGTAAATCCAATTGTTTATATAAGCTTACCCAGTTCTCTTCACCCTCTTTATTCATGCTTTTGTTTGCGCCTTCCTATATTTTTCCACAGATGTTGGATGTGTCATGTGGCAGGTCCCAATGTAATGGCCTTGCTTCTTTACAGATACAGGACAGAGGAGCAGGAACGCCAGAAAGGTGACTCTTGATGTTGAAGTAATTCAGATTCAGAATGAATTCATCTACTTGTGGGACGCAAACCTGATCATCAGTGGCCTGGCATGAGGAAATTGACTTTGAGACTGGTGACCTTTGGTCTTCTTCTCTTCTTTGAGAGAGAAGAGTGTTGCATAAGCAGCGGTTTAACCTTGGGGAATGGAGGGCATCCGATTGACAGAGAGCTCTTCCATCTGTAATGCTAAGAAGTCAATTTCTTATGATGTCTGATAGCCCATGGCTTGAAAAGTATAGGAAAGGGCAAATAAAATGATTCAGGGTTTGGAGCATCTTCCCTGTAGGTTGCGACATCTGGGACTGTTCAGCTTAGAAAATAAGTGAGTAAAGGGAGACAAGATGGAGGTGTGTTAAATGATGCATGGTGTGGAGAAAGAGGAGAAGGAGACCATTGTCCCATTTTCAAAATATTAGAAGCCTGTGGGGTCATCCCTGAAGCTGATGGGTGGAAGATTCAGGACAGACAAACGCAAGGGCTTCCTTGAATGATGCTTGGTCGAACTAGGGGATTCGCTTCCAGAAGAGGTCATCACAATTTGGAGGCCCTTAAAAGGGAATTAGACAACATGATGGGGAAGATCACAAAGAACCACTGGTCATCCTGACTGTATGCTGCCTCCAGTAACAGAAATAGCTTTTCTGTGTACAAGTTGCTAGGAAACATGATTGGAAAGATGCCATCACATTGTTATCCTAGTTCTGGATAAAAATCCCACAGGCATCTCAGCTACTGTAAGCCCAGAATGCCTTCGCTGATCCAGCTTGTCTCTTCTTATGTTCTTCTAAATGATATTCCACAAGCTTACAGGTTGGTAAGTAGCGGGAGGTCCTTTTCTGTGATGGCCTTCCATCTTTGGAACAACCTGCCCGGTGCCAAATTTGTCACCCTTGTCAAAGGCCATGCAGGGGCCTTTAAGAATCTCCTTGGTTATCCAGGGGCCTAAGATGCCAGTTCTTCCTCTCGCTGGTCTTTTTATTTTTAAGCTATTTTAAAATAGCTATTTCTTTTAACTTTGTTGTTTTATGTTATTTCTACTGTATTTTATCATTTTGTTTTATACATTGTTGTAAACCATCCAGAAATGTAGAAACAAAGCGAATCAGAAGTGGTCTCCCAGGCCATCTAGTCTGACCCCCGGCTCCAGCCGGCTCCACTCAGGTGGTTGTCCAACATTTCTTGAACATCCTCATTAATGGGGCCTCAGCCACCTCCTTTGGAAGCCCATTCCATCTCCTAGGGTCCTCAGCATCAGGAAGTATTTCCTGACATCCAACCTGAAACCTTTGGCTATAGTGAGGTATGGAAATTGATGATGATGATGATGATGATGATGATGATGATGGTGGTGGTGGTGGGTGTGGAATAAAATCCAATGGTGGTCCAATCTAGTGAGAATGACATTGCATTAGCATTGATTTGGTGGCCTTGCATAAGGCCTGATACCTGTATTGCTAAGGTGGCCTGCAGAACCTTTCTTGTGACTTGGCCCCCTCAGGCACTGCCAGGTTAGCACCTTTGGATCCCAGCGGTGGAGCCGGGGCTGGACTTGGCCACCTCCGTTCAGGGCCTTGCAGCTCAGCCCACCCCCATCCACCCAGGGAGTGTCTGCTGGTGCAGCAGAAACAGGCCAGCAGAAGCAAGCTCCACTTTGCTTCTGTAATCATACTGCTACTCCGGTCTAAGGGAATTAAAAAAATACCGAGAGAGTGCTGAGAGGGTGGTCCTTTTTCAGGATCAGCAAAAAAGGGTAGTTCCTGTTCAAACCTATCTCAAATGTTGCTGCCATTTTGAAGCATGGAAGGGTGTTAGAGGGGGACACGGAATACTCATGGTGTGTTTCTCAACTGAAATGATGCATAGGGCCATCCAAGGCAGGTGCCTTGAGACCATCAAAGCCTGGGCACAAAACTACTCTGTTGTACTCTACATACTGAGTCACCCAAATGTGTGTTGCAGTGAACATCCGGCCCTGACTTCCAGCAATCCGCTTCATCCCATAGTCCGTGGTGCTTGGCGCTTGGTTCACCTCAGAGTCTCCTGACTGGTTGCAGAGCACTTCAGTACAACTTAGTTTAAAAGGCCATATATCCTAAATTAACCTGTCCATGAAGGCGTACCTATTCCCACAGACCTCTAGTCAAGGACTGCTTGAATGAGTGAAGTTCGTATCCATCCAGATTCTTTGAATATTTGTTTGTTGTTGATCATTTAGCACAATCATTTGTACCTCTGTCTGATCTTCATGGGCATTACAAGTAGGCAAATCTCATGCAATCACACAGTGAAATTACATAAAACACGGGTGGATTTTCCAAACTTGCACATCTTCCCCAAATCTAAGCCTGAAATTGCACTGTTTTAAAACTGCTTAACCCCCCCCACCCCCCAAAAAAAGTCTTCATGGTCAATTATTTCCAAACATTTTCAGGAAACATATTATTTTGCTTGCTTGTTTGTTTGTTTAAAGTTTTTATATGCCATCCCAATACTGAAAGTCTCTGGACGGCTTAGAAAAAAACCAATAAAGAAAGCAAACCATATCAACAACAACACACATCACACTGCATCTCTTAAATAATGATAAAAACAAAGATAAAACCAATTAACTGTTAAAATATTGGGAAAATAAAATGGTCTTCACCTGTCGCTGAAAAGAATAAAGTGATGGCACCAGGCAAATCTCCCTGGGGAACGTGTTCCTCAGTTTGGGGGCAACTGCTGAAAAGGCCCTTCTCTGAATAGCTACCCTCCTAATTTATTTATTTATTTATCGATTTATATCCTGCCTTTTTCCTACAAAGGGCTCAAGGTGGCTTGCCTCATTCTCCTCCTCCATCTTATCCCCACAACAACAACCCTGTGAGGTGGGTTGGGCTGAGAGTCTGTGACTGGCCCAGAGTCACCCAGCTGGCTCTGTAGCCTAGCGGGGGCTAGAACCCGGATTGCCTGAGTCCCAGTCCCAAGCTCTCACCACTACACCACACTGGCTCTCTAACTTCCTTCAAAGAGGGCTCCCAGAGAAGGACCTCTGCTTCAGATCTCAAGGGGTGTGCTGGCACATAGGGTAGAAGGCACTCCTTCAGGTTGAGTCCACATCTGGGATTGCATCAGGGACTTGTTCACTATTTTGTAAAAATAAGCAAAATCCATGTACATCCAATGGAAGCTGCGGGTTCCAATGTTAGTTTGAACCGTGAAGGAGCTATGTGTGTACGAAGCTGGTTGTGGGATGCAGTTCAGCACCAAGGACAGCTCCTTCGCAGCTCAGGGCACATCTTAGAAACATAGAAACAGAGTGAGTCAGAGGGGGTCTCCCAGGCCATCTAGTCTGACCCCCGGCTACAGCCGCTCCGCTCACGACACGCCCACCATGTGCACATCATGGGATGTGCACACATCCCAGAGTGGCACTCTACCACACTACTGTGTGAGCCACTGTACAAATCTGCACTCAAGACATTGAACCATGCAGGCTTATACTTGTAGTCTGTAGTGATATTGCCTAGGCATACATTTCCTGTCAAAACAAAACTTAGCCAACTTAGTTTGGTGTGTTAATGCTATCTTCATTGTTCAAATATTTTTGCTCATAATCTTGTGGGATTTAACAGTAATAGCACAATTAGATTGCTCTGTATCTCATGGGTCCACAGTCCATTTGGAGAAAAGAAACAGTGGGACAAAAGATAATTTAATTGGGGTGTATGTGTACTTTATCACAGATCTTTCCTCCCGAAGGACGCTCACAGGTTGTTAAGACAAAATGATGAGTATTTTTGCCTCTTAATACTACATACAAAGAAACATCTCAATGTTATTAAAAGGGGGTCTTTTGAAGAGCTATTTAAATCATTAGCCTGGCCCATTTTGTACTCAAAGACTGAGTAATAATATCTGACTACTTCTTCTTCTTCTTCCTCTTCCTCTTCTTCCTCCTCTTCCTCTTCCTCCCTTTCCTCTTCCCCTTCCCCTTCTTCTTCTTCCTCCTCTTCTTCCTCCTCCTCCTTTTCTTCTTATTATTAGAGGAGGAGGAGGGGAAAATAGTATACCAATGCTACCCTCTCCAGCTTAACCTTTGAAATCAAAAGTCAGCCCAAAGAGAATTTTACCACATCTTCAAGAGATGTCCAGGCTAGGATTTTGGTGAGTCTCCAAGAGAAGAGAGTTAAACAACAGATGGAGGGAGTTACCAATTAAAAATGTTAAGCTTTCATGCCAAAATGTATCTCTAATTTCGTTCAGAAATGCTGCTGCTGAATGCAGATAAAGTATCCTTCATTAATAAGTAATTTCATTTCACCATTGAGATTTATGGGGTGGGTGAGGTAGGTAAGCTTGACTACAAATCCCATGACACAATGTGACACTGTGTGAAATAAACTATAGAGAGTGCAATTCTATGCACACCTAAGTAATTGAATTCAGTGGAACTTACTCACAAGTAAACATCCATAGCTGTATAGCAATCAGCCAGACCTCCTGGAGGCTGGATAAAGAATTAGATTCATCTAGATTAGGTGCATGCTGGCAGCTCCCCTCTATTTCCCAATGCAATTAGTGCTAATATAAGTTTTTGAATTTCCTGAAAATGTGGCTGGTGGTCCTACCAAGGCCTTTGTCTCTGCTTGGCATCATGGGGGATGGCTTGGCAAATGGGAAATCATCAGATGTGCTCATTGAGCATCATCAGCCACAACATGGAGCCAGCTTGAGTCTTTGGTATGTCTCAGAGCTGAGTGCAACGAGATAGTTGGGCTGACAACTTGGACACAAAAAGCTAAACGTTCCTGGTGAATATGGCTGAATCTGCCGACTGAGCCGAGTCTATTCTATGGTGGTGTTGGTGGCAAACAGACTTTCTGGATGATGTCAGCGAGTGGAGCTTTTTAACAGTGGGAAGGGGCTCTGTCATGATGGCCCTTGAAGGACCCCTCTTACACATGTGGACAACCTTTTGCAAGTGCAATGCAAAGCCAGATGGCAAATAGATTCACCTGCACCCACGACTGCTCAGACGGCTACGCTGACACTGAGCTGGGGATCAAAGCAGCGAGGACACTGTCTTGTCAGGAGCTGATGGTACTATTTTGGTTTTGCTTTTAGCTACTGAGGCCGGTGTACAAGCTGTTTGGACTGTTGTGGCCTGTCATTCACTCTTTGAATCCTTGCCTGTATTAGCTGCTGAAATTAGGTGGTGGTGGTGGTGGTGGTGGGTGGGTGGATAATTAAAAGTAAGCAAAACATGATGCGGTATGATCACTGACTGAAATAAGTGTACACCACTATCCAAGGTGTAGCTAAAAGTCTATCAGAAAGCTGGTGCAATAGGAGTACATGTAGAACTGGGGATTTATTTTTTTAATTATTTTTAATTTTTATTAGCCAATGGAATTTCCATGGAAATCCGTTGCTTCAGGTCAAGAAATATGAACTGTCAATGGGATTCCTCCTGTGTGTTTTTACACGTCCCAAGTGGAAGACAGCCACCGTGTTTTCTTGGCAAATTATTTGATTTGTCTTCTAAATTCATCCAAAAGGCTTAAAAACAAATCGACTAGTTAAACAGAGATCATGAATTTGAGGTCGCAGACTTAATTATTGAGATCTCTGGATACTCTCCAGTCTAGGATTGCTGCGGTGATGGTGGTGGAGAGAATGTGACAAAATGCACACTGAAACAAAGTGGGCATTGGTGTCAAGAATGTGAAGACAAAGGAGTTTGAGAAAAGTCTTCTCAGTGCCAAAAAAATCGTAGAAGCGTCTAGCAGAATGTTAACTGAAGAGGCAACCTTTTTGCTTCTTGAATCCATTTAATTTGCTGGACTTAAATTAAAACAATTTTTCATTCTTCCTTTGCTGTCTCCTTATATAAAAGATTATTTGTAGCCCTGTATATGTTCAAGACTTAGCATTGCTTCTCTGCTTATTAAAACTTGAATGATTTAAACATTTGCCTTTATAGTTCCCTGGCCAGTCCAGCCTGGTTTCCTAAGGGGAGCTGAAATCCAATTGTGGCATTATTAGTAGGTTAGTTAAGAGATTTTCTTTGCAACACATTAAGGCAACACGGAAAACTTATTTACAAAATGGTTGGGGACAAACTGGGACATATTCAGATGTTAATAAAGTGATTCAAATTGGAGCATTTATGTAAATGCATGCGACCATGAAGACTCAAGAATCTGAGCTTTTATTTTAAATTATCAGAATGGAAGACTGCAAGTCTGTGGTCCTTAACTTCATGGTCCTTAATTCACATTCATAATATAGTGCTGTGCCTCCAAGGATGAAATGGCACAATAAGCCAGAAGAGGCATGTTATTGTGCGAGGGACAAATCTCTTCGTTTGTTTTCTCCAACATTTGAATTTTTATCTTGCTTTCTTTTGGTCCACTTGTTTATTTATTCATTTGAATCGAACCTTACTTTTCTATCAAGAAATGGCACTGAAGGTAGATTAGAGAGAGAATTACCATTTGCTGAATAAAACAATATATGAAAATGCAATAAAAAAAACCCCATGAGGATGAAGGGTCCAAAACAGCCGCCAAGGCAAGGGTGTTCATTAACTTACAGGTCAAATGCTACACTGAATAAAGCAGCAGTCATGGAAAAGGCCTTCTTTGAAGACATGCTTCTGAAGACACCAATCTTGAAAGAAGGACCTGGGCAGCCTGTTAATGGGAGAAGGCAGCATTTCTGGTACCTTAGCTAGCCATGGGTTTCACCCAGCATATTGACTTCTGAAAACAGATGGAACAGAGAAGAAGCCAGTGAACCTGCTGTAATAAGAGAGCGGTGCACTCCCTCTAACCCATCCTGGTCTCCAACCTGCCTGCAGCATTTTGGACCAGCGGAAGTTTCTGACCAGGTTTGAAGCCCATAGCTGAGTATGACAACAGAGAACATGTTCCCATAGTTTAAAAAGGATGCGACTAAGGCATGGCTGCTGCTGCGGGATCAGAATCTTTAGGAGCAGGAGCAATTGAATGCAGCTCCACAAAGGTTCTTCCGGCTGCCTCTGAGACCGGAGCATCCAGCTTCAGGCCAAGTCCAAGGGTATGTCCAGCCCGCAAGCCCCTTCAGATCTCTACTCCTTGATCTGTCTTTAGAGGGACCAGCATCACTTCTGTCTTATCTGGATCCTGCCTCAGTTTGCTGGTCCTCATCCAGAACATCACCCACAACAGGAACAGATTTAGAGTCAGAACAGCATCCTTGGACTTGGACAGAAGGGAAAGATAGAGCTGGGTGTCATCAGCATACTGGTGGCAGCAAACCTTTGAACTCCAGGACAATTTTTCCAGTGGCTTCATGTACATATTAAATAAAGTGTCCACATCTTCAAATAAGAATTCCCCTGAGTTACCTTCTAAGATATTTGCCAAGTTTGTTAAGCTTTATCGAACACACTCGCAAAATTCCCACCCACCCCTAGTTTGCTGAGACAATGGGAAAGCGGGATATTTGTGTAGAGCAATGGGTTGATTGAAAGAGGGATGTATAATTCTTTTGTTTTCTTCTCAATGATTTCATTGGGAACACTGATTAGGGTTAGGAGATGTTCCTGACCATTTCCCTTTGCTTTCTCCCACACAATAGAATGGTTTCTCTACTCATAATGATGGGAAAACATTAGTGCTTCATTTAAGTACATAGAACCAAAGAAACAATGAAGTCAGAAGGGGCCTCCCAGGCCATCAAGTCTGACCCCTGATGCCAGCTGCCTCCCATGTGCATGTCCAGCCTATCCTTGAACACCCGCACCAATGGGGCCTCAACCACCTCCCGTGGAAGCCCATTCCACACCCTCGGGGTCCTAACTTTCAGGAAGTACTTCCTGGCATCCAAATTGAACCTTGGTTCCACTTGGACTTGGAGACTCTACTTGGAGCATTGGGTGGCATACAAATGCACAAACAAACAAACAAACCAATGAAGATGGAAGTAAAGCCTGTACAGCCACTGGATATACTGGTCTTCAGTTACAGGGATCCAGGGTGCCACTATGTGAAAAGTGTACAGGTATGTATTATTATTATTATTATTATTATTATTATTATTATTATTATTATTACATTTCCATCCAGTGTAATATAAAAACCCTTCATTCATGCTAATTGCATATGCCATGGTGATTTGGCTAGCTTGTGTTAAGGGTGCCCCTGACACCGGAGAAATCCTTTGATACTGAAGATCCCTCTATGTAGCTGATAAGTTAAGGCACTTCAGCACTGTTTTGAAGACTACCTACCTACCTGTGTACCTGCCTGCCTGTCCACCTGCCCACCTTCCATCCTTCCTCCCCAATTATTTTCACATTAATTTTGCAAAACATAAGAGCATAACAACAAAACGAGAGTCATCCTGGATCAGAGCAGTTGGTCCACTCAATCTAGCACTGTTCTTATGACGACGAACCACAGGATCCTTTGAGCAGGATCGGTGCAACACGTCCCTGGCAGCTGGTCTACATCAGTATCCTTCTGGTACTAGAGGTAGCACCCAACCTTCAGGACCGCCAGCCACTGATTGCTGTCTCCTCCCCGAACTTCTCCAGTCCCTTTCAAATAAGTGGCCAGCTCTTCCTCTGGCAGCGACTTCCACAGTGCCACTATAGACCATGTGAAGAAATCTCCCATGAATCAGCATCGAGAGATGTAGGGACGCGGAGGAATCCACACTGGGGCTGGGAATCTGGCAGAGTCCTTGGGCTCTGCTCCTTGGACTCTACTCCATTTTGCTGCATTCTGCAGTCTGAGCTCCTGGAAAGCACGCCCAGTGTTCACGTGCTGGGAACCAAGTCTCATGTGCCGGGCAAGCAGCATTCCTCTTCTCTGTCTCACACAGCCTCTCTTTGTGCCGCTGCACCCGATGCAGAGGAGGACTGCTGCTTCAGCAGCGAGCATGCAGGACCGCATTCCTGGGAAGCCCCATGTGGCTGCCACACAAGCAACATCTCTCTCCCACGCCACCTGCAGGAAGGTTGACAATTGCCCAACCTTTCTTCCATGAGCATTTATGGACCTCCATTTGCCTTGGCTCTCTTTGCAGGTGCCGGACGTATGGATCCTGCTGAGTTTCATCACAGCCTAATGGGATGACCTTAGATTTTAGCATTAGGGGAATAAAAGGACCCTGCTTAATTCTGAGCTTCCTTCTCATGTCTCCCCTTGTCTTTTTTTCCTAAGTTAAGCAATCCCAGCTGTTGCAAGCTTGCCTCATAAGGGAACTGTGGCAACCTCTTCATTGCCCTTCTCTTCACTTTTTCCAGCTAAATAATATTCTTTTTCAAGGTGCAGTGACCAGAACGGTAGAAAATAGTCTAAGCACAGTCGCAACAAAGACTTGTATAAACAGAGTACAACCTTACTGGCTTTATTTGCAATTCCTTTCCTAATGATGCCTAGCATGGACTTTGCCTTTTTCACAGCAGCTGCACACTGGGTCGATGTTTTCATCAAACTCTGAGCTACAAGAAGGGATGTTGAGGAATCCACTTTGGGCACGAGAAGCTGTTGGATTCCCTGGGCTTGGCTCCCTGGGCTCTCACCTGCTTTCTCGCTGCCATGAATCTGACGTCCTGGTAAGCATCCACGTGGGCACGAGCCAGAAGCAAGTCCACAGAAGGGCTCTCTCCCATGCGTGCCACTTGCAGGCTTCACTTTTGCTGCAAGGAAGAGGTGGTTGGTGGCACAAATGAACTGCCACAGGCTTCCTGCCAGCTCTGCTCATCTCGTAAGTGAGGGCCAAGTGCAAGAAGAAGCCCAACAGGAAGAAGAGGACCAGATTCCAGGGAAGATTTCCAGGCGACCCTAAAGATCCTTTTCTTAATCAGTCACTGCTAGCTTAGATCTCAGCAGCTTATATCCAAAGCTGGCCTTTTTTGCCTTACTGTGTGTAACTTCATGCCTGTCTAACTTTGCTTGCAAAAACATGGATATTGGGGGGAAATGCCTCCAAAAATACATCTGTTAGGACACATGCACACAAAATGGGTTTTCACTTTTTATGCAAAGTCCTTTTAAAAGGACCCCTTCCCCCAAGAAATCATGATAATAGTAGTAGTAGTAATAATAATAATAATAATTACAAACTGATGAAACAGGAGGAAATGGACTGGAATTTTAAAGATTGGATATTCAAGGCTGGAGGATTTAAAAAAAAAGCATTTATAATTTCTATTTTCTGCCAATAGGTGGTATACAACTCTAATAAGTCAATAAATATATCACAATGAGAATGAGAAAGAAGCCAAAATTGAGAGCTTGTGCAGCCCTAAGTGCCACTTACAAAATAATTTTGCCCTGGTTCCAGCACTTTTCAAATACACCGTCTCAGGAATGACATCTCAGGTTGCTGTATCCTTAGATGTTGCACCAGTCCCACAGAACACATTTTAAATCAAATACATATACAAAACTCATCTGACTGGCCCATTGGTCTCCAGTTGCTACGAGGAATTCAGAGCCAGCCATCAGCCCGTTACGGGAAGCCTGGCTTGGATCATCTTTGCCCCTCCGTTTCACCCTCCCCAGTATAATTGCCGCTTGATCGTTTAAATGTGATTCAGCTTTACAGCCGCAGAGGATTTTGTTGTGGGGACAATCACACAGAAGATAGAAAATTGGATCCACCAGGACCCCGTCAGCAGCTGCTTCCCTTATTGGAAACATCTCAGTTATTGCCTGAGCCTTCTTATCGGTGATCTGACAGCTGTCTGAGCCACAAGAGGCCCTGACAATGTGAAATGCATTTACAGACAAGGGCTACAGCGCTTCTCGATGGTGCTTTGCAAAGACACGCTACTTTGCCCCGTTTCCCCCACTATCCATGCACTTCTTGAGAATTACTGGCTTTTTTAATGTGATGTCTCTGACAAAAGTGCTCAGCTTGAGCCTTCGAAAGATGTGCTTCCAACACGAACGTAATACAACTGCTTTACTAGCAACCCATCAGACCTCAGCTAAAATGTTGCCACCTGAACTGTGGTCCTTAAAGGGGAAACAGTGGAAACCTGTTCACGGCACCTTAGCTGTTCCTTCGTGTAGAGCCTTGAGGTTTGCATGGCGGCCTTGGTGAAAGCCTTGGGAAAGCTCGACGTGCTGGTTGCCCCAGCAGCAGTACGCTGGGTTGCACTCCTGCCGTCCCACCTCGTGCATGCAAGGCACCAGCTTTTGCCAAGGCTTTGCTGCCACTTGTCAAGATGATCTTGTAAGCAGCGCGAAGCAAGCAGATAAAATGGGAAGAAGGTGTTTGGCCATTTAATAGTGATTCTCATCTATTTAATCCACTGTTTCCCTTCAGGGTAAGGATCATGGGATTAAGAGGCGGTGAGGTGAGTCTTCGTGCTCAGGGAAAGCAATATGGCATTTAAGGTCTCTAGTCACATCCGCCCTACTAAGCCACCTCACTCTCCAGATGCGCCTCCCTCCCTCTCTCTCTGATTTGCTTAAAACAAAAACAAACCAAGCATCTCTGTTGCCCTTATTTGAACCGGATGAATTGCTCAGATGTCCCCACTGACTTTGATTGTGATATTTGATATCCAGAAATGTCTTTTCTGACTCCTTCATTGTGTCAGTGCTGACAGGCCCACCTACTTTGCTTATTCCCAGAAGACTGGGGGTGGGGGAATGGAGAGGCCCCAGCTCCCTGCTTGAATTTGGCAGGATTCAAGGAGACCTTTGATGTTCCTGTGTCCATTTACTGATTTTTAGGAGACACATGAGAGATTGTTCCCATGGATCCCAGGTTTCCTACATGCATCAAAACCAGCTGCCCGGAGAGGTGGGGGGCTCCCCCGCACTAGAAACATTCAGAAAGAAACTGGGCAGCCACCTGAGTGGGATGGTGTAACGTGGTGTCCCGCAACAGCAGGGGGTTGGCCCCGATGGCCTTCATGGCCCCTCCCAGCTCTACAGGTCCATGATTCTATGATTTCGCAAATAGAGAAATCATATCTGAGAATCTGAGAATCTAAAGAAGGATGCCTGTAAAATGAAGGCATCGGCTGCTTTTAACCAGGGCTCTGGGCACACTTTCTTCCAGAGTCTATGTCCATGTCACTGATCTGCAGCAGTTCCAGTTCAGGTTTGTACGGGGCACCCAACCTGTGTGTGACACTCCTGCTGCAGCTCTTCCATACCTGTACTCTGCCGCCACCCGCCTTGCCCAGTCACACGTGCTGAACTCAGCTCCCTCCTGACTGTGGGTCCTGGTCTACCTGTCTCTTCCCTGGATGTGGGGCAATGCAAATGTGCTGCCATGGATGAGAACAGAGGGGAGAAGGGTACCTGCTCCTTCATGGGGTTCTGCCTGCACCAAGAATCAAAGTGGAACTGGTCCTGTGCAGTCACACTGCCATGGGAGAGGGGCTGAGATGCTGGGAACCCTCAGCCACCCAGCGCAAACCATCGAGCCGCTGACGTTTCTACCGTGATCCCTTGATCAATCTTTTGCCCTTCCTTGGAGCAGGCAGTGGGGCACACGCCGGAACTGGGCGCAAATGTCATGGCAGCTAGGGATGGGTGAGGAAACTGAAGGGGGGTGACCATTTGAGATGAGTGAGGGGTCTATTTTGGGGGTGGGCATACACTGGATTTCCTGGTTGCAGCTCCCCAGACTCTCCTCTAACTTCCTGTGGCTGTGAATTAATTAATTAACTAACTAACTAACTAACTAACTAATTAAAAGCTTGTCTATCCCGTCCGCTACAGAATCTCTCGGGATGGCTTACAGTAAATAAGTAGAATAAAACAAGGCCCTCAGCATCCAAGCATTAATATACGAAACCCCTCAGTTGAATGGCACAGAGGCACGGAGTACCTTTTCTCAGCCTAGGTTGATTTCCCAACTCCAACCCTACTTGGACAGTCAGGGCCTGGCTGCAGCGATCCACGCCCCGGTAGCTCCCCTATAGATTGCCGTCATGCTCTCTACATGGGGCTGCCTTTGAAAATGGTTCAGAAGCTCCAACGGATTCAGAATAAAGCAGCACGGCTGTTCATGGCGACTGAGATCACTTCATGCCACTCCTTCACTGGCTGCCAACTGACGTCTAGGCCCAATTCAAAGTAGTGCTTTTAACATCCAATGCCCTTAAATAGCTTGGGACCAGGTTCTTCAAAGGAGCGCCTGGTCCCATATGTTCCTACCTGGCCTCTAAGATCATCCCCCTTGAAAAAAGTTACCCGGAGAAGGGCCTTTTCAGTAGTGGAACCTCATCTCTAGAACATGCTTCCCAGAGAGGTACACCTGGCATCAAGTGAAAACCTTTTTATTTTCCACATATTTTAATACATAAGTGTTAGTTTTTAATATTATCTGTTATTATTGTTGCCGCTGTTTATATACCATAAGTTAATTTTATTATATTTGTTTTCTACCAACTTACAAAAAGAAACTGAAAAACATCAGTCATCAGAAACATCAGACCTACTGGATCAGCCCTCCATACTTTTAAAAAATAATAATCCATAAACATATTTAAATCTATGCATAGTCCCATTTCGCTAGCCAATAATAAAAAGAGTTCCAAGTTTGATAGAAATATGTATCCTCTGTCTCCTTCAAGACAAAGTCAATCTGTTCATTACAGCACAGTCCAGAATCTTTTTAAAAATCAATTCATCAGTGGGTGGTTCTTCACTCCTCCAATGTTGGGCAAATGCAATCCTCGCCTCAGTAATTACATGCAGAATCAAATACATTGCTTGATTATCAACATCATCAGGTACAATGCCTAATAAGAAAACTTCAGGTTTAAATATTAAAGGTTTTTGTAACATTCCCTCAAGTCATTTATTAATTTTATTATATTCGCTGTGGATCTTTTTATACTGTTTTTACTGTTTTATCTAAATACGATTATTGCATTGACTATTTATTTGTTTCTAATCTGTAAGCTGCCCAGAGAGTTCATGGGCTATGGGGTGGTATAGATGAGAAATAAATAAATAAATTGGACTTCCCAGAGAACGTACGGAATGTTCAGGGACTGAGCTTCACATGACCACATGGCATGAAAGAAGATGGTCAGGTGTGTAGCCAGGGTTCCCCAAGCATGTGCAGACTTCTTTCAGTTTGGCTCACTCTCTAAGTCATGGCAGAGCATGACAAGAAATCTGCAAACTGAAGAGGGGTAGATTCTGCATAGCTTCATTGCTTCATTGAAAATCTAATTGATTGTCACAGCTTGGCACTGCAGATTTCATTCCATCAACCCTGTGCTGACACCCACTGGGGCGGATGCAAGTAAACCTAGAATGGTGAAATACAGTTTTCAAAACTGGCCACCATTCATGTACATTTATTTTTAAAAGCTGAGGAAATCTGAGCAAACGTCAGGCCTCCATTCTGTGGTTTGCATACCTCTATGCAAATTGCAGAGGGGGTCTGCATTTTGAAATTAACGATCAGGAAATTCACGGTGGCCAAGGTCAGCATGCGGGTGTGCAGTGAAAAGGGCAGGTCTTCATACTTCTCTCCTTAAATGCAACAAGAACCCGACAAGAGCAATAATTTGAATCTAACCCATTGTCCCCAATTTGCACCATGTATGCAATTTGCACCAGAGATACATAGTCATTAGCTGCAAATTTGTGCAAACTGTTCAAGAAATTTCACAAAAGAAAAAACAGAAACAACCCCTTACCCCCCTACCCCCAAGTCCTGCTTTTCATCATTTTTAGACTTTCTGGACTGAAAACTGACATGGATACAACCTGTAGTTGGCATCCATATATTTCCAAGCTTATCATGTGCCATATGATTTGTGGGCAACAAAAAAGAAGTATCCATGGGGTTCTACAGTATGCATAGATCTGAGGCATGCCCATGAATTTATATATTCACACACACACACACACACATGTACACACACTTTTGAAATGTGCAGACATTTTTTTAAAAGAATCCTATCTTTTATTTATTTAAATAAAAAAGCACAAAACAATGAAAAAGAAACACAAAAAAGAAAGAAAAAGACACCAAGGGACCTTACACAAAAGTGACATATAATGCTAAGTGTGGGAAATTACACAAAAGGGCAATAGTTGTTATTGCTGCCATCAATTCTGTAACTAATTTTTCCTTATTACCAAAAAAGAGGCTTTAACATTTGTATAAAGTAAATAATAATTAATCAAATAACCTATCCATGAACCCACCAGCAATTAACACTTTTTAATCAATGGGAAGAAAAAGTGTATGCTTCAAAATGTAAAAACTGAAATGTACATCTGAACAAGATGCATCGATTTTTCATGTGAAAATAAAAATAAACATTTCAGCCAGAGCAAGATTTGATATGGATTTTCAAGGACTCCAGTAAGGTCAAGTCTGTTTTTTGTACTTTGCTACATAAAATACCTAGAGACAAATTCTATGGGGTCTGGGTGAGAATCTAAGGGACTGTAGCACAGCCTGGAATTTTATTCCAAGGTCAGAGAACATGCCCTGACCTTCAGTGAGGGAGTCAGAAATCTGTTTCCTACCTCATTGACTCTACCGCAGATAGAACCAGGATGGCTGCCTCTCCAAGGTTGGAAAATCAACCTCGGAGAGGCTGTGGGTGAGGAGGGGTGGAGGCTGGGGAGGCCAGGGCACAGTCTGTTCTGAGAATCTTCCAGTATCCTCCCAGACTTTCTGAACTATACAACAAAATGAGGCAGCAGGAACAACTAGCAATATGCTTCCAAGACTCAAGAATATAACCTACATTAAAACTCCCTGTTCTATGCCCTCCAATTTCTGGGTGTGGATGAAATTCCTGCAAAACAGAGGGCAGGAAGGTGCCACTGGGGAAAGCATGCTCCAGTCAGGTGGAGAACACCACTAAATGGTCCTTTCCCTTTTTATTCTCCTGAACTTCTTTGGTGTCTTCTTTAAGCTTTTAGGCCAGATAACCCTAACCTGGGAAACTAAATTCAATTCAGTACTCCCCACCAGTTAAAATCCAAAGAAAAATTATTCCTTCCTTCATCCCACAGTCTGATTAGACATAATCTAATTGCAGCATAGAAATATTTTGCTAGCTTTATCAGATCTTTTTTGATTTACTTCAAAATTCTTCAGACATATCACCATTTCCTCTTTAAAAAAAGAAAATATTTACAATTCTAACAGAACAAAGTAAAAGGAGTGAGGGAAAAAGCTGCAGGCAGTCTTACAGATAGCAAGAATATAAGAAAAGCAAGAATAAAAGCATGCCTAATTGCAATATCATCCACAACGATATGGATTTAAAACAAACAAATCATTTGGGCATTTCTGCTTGAAAGATATACATTTATATAAGCAGACTAAGTATCTAAATAAGCATTGAGATGAAACAGATGACTGCAAGATGCATGTTCAATTTTTGCTGCAGCAAGAACAGCATTGTCTTCAGTCTACTGGATAATAGATGGTGGGCGTTTCTCCTTCCAGGACCAGAGTATAAATTCCTTTGCAACTATTCTCTGTATCTACTAATCCTTTCCATCTGTGAATCCCCATGTCATGAGAATATAATTTAAAAGTTCATGGGCATCCACAATCATCATAGCTTTTTCAAGAACAACATCTACCTGGGCTGTAACTTTCACCCAAAAAGAAGACACAGCTTGGATACTTCAAAACCTGGGATGCTTCCATTCCCACTCACATAAACCCTCAACTCAGTTTCAGTTTTCGCTTTAGATATGGCCACTCTTCTGGGCCACTGACGACCACCTTTGTCATAGCAGCTGGTATCACAGTGTTCCATATTTCACACAAGCTTGATTCAGTTCACTTCCACTTTCAAGGGCGAACAGTGTTTTGGTTCATCTGAATGGGGAAAAAAACCTGTTCATCTTGGGAAAGCTGAGCATTTTCCAAATGAGAATGCAAGTTCGAGGGTTTGCACATACTTTGAAAACATTCACTCCCAACCCATTTATATCTGTGTTTAAGATTGAAACAGGGACGTCTTTAAGTGTTTTGTACCCTGAAGTTTTCATACTAGGGCTGCTGAAAGTTCATGTCCAGAACATCAGGAGGGCGTCTGGTTTTAGACCTTTCAGCTATGTGCTGCACGGACGTACCTCTAAGCCCCCTCCAAGAGAGTAGCACACACACAAAACATTGCCAACAACATTTGTATTAATGACCAACACTCAATGCTATTATGATTACGAGAACAACCTGTTGGCTGCTTCATACAATGCAAAGAATACCATGGATACAAAAGTCTAAAGCAGAGCTTTTATTACAAATTGTACAGTTTTATCTTGTAAATAACAATACCAAAGAGAGTGAAGGGAGGGTGTTAACTAGCCAAAATAACTATGCTATACCCTGACAAAACACATCCTAGCATTATACGTCAATAGTTCAATAGACCATTGACTGCCAGCCAGAAAAGAGGAACAACCCTTCATTTTGTAGAAGAGATGCATTATTGTAGAAAATGGTACAGTGTGGTACCCTGCACATATTTGGCCAAATAAGACACAGTAGAGATACAGAAATGATAAGTCTTCCAGTGCCCCCCAAGTATCAACCCCTTGATATTTCATGGTTCACTCAACCTAAGAAAGTCAGATCAGATGTCTGTATGCATCATCTTCACTAGAGCTGAGAGTGCCATTTTTAATGACCAGCTGTCCCTAAGCTGATGACTTCTTGAGGCTTTGGGCTTCAATTCCCATTAGCCTGAGCCCCAATAGCCAGTGGTTAGGAATGGAAGGAGTTGTGTCCCAAAACATCTGGAGGCACCAAACAGTGGAAGATTAATCTGATAAGAAAAGTCATACTGGATCAGACAAAAGGTCCATCTAACCCAGCAGTCTGTACACCAAGGTGGTAAAAGAGCTTCCTGTGGATTTGCCAAAGCAAGAGGGGTGCAAGAGCCGTCCAAGTTGCTTACCAACTGGTGTATTCAGGCATGACCCCTCTGCTAAGGGAGGCAGCCCATGGCCAGCAAGCCTAGTAGCCACTGATAGTCTCCTCCTCAGTGGAGGAGGAGGGATTGGATCTATCCAATCCCCTCTTAAAGCCATTCAAATTGGTGGCCACCAAAACTTTCTGTGACAGTAAGTGCTTCA
Source organism: Varanus komodoensis (assembly GCF_004798865.1). NCBI lineage: Eukaryota > Metazoa > Chordata > Lepidosauria > Squamata > Varanidae > Varanus > Varanus komodoensis. Next base: position 61,993,574 of record NW_025335941.1, on the reverse strand, counting down.
AGATACCCTTGAAGCAGGCCTCCTGGCTGAGTTCCACTGCACGTTTCCTGTCTTCAAAAATAAGACACTTAAATTCTTGCCAGTGAAACAAAAACAATTAAACTAGAGCAATATTCACACATTAACTGATTACTAAAGATGAGGCCATCACACAATTCTGAAAATGAAGTAATTCCAAAACTAACAAGCATCCAGTGAAATAAACAAACAAACAAGAGATGTTGTGTTCAAAGGATTAATAATCCGATCAAAATGGAGCTGTGGGATAATTAACAAGCGAGATGGCAAAACTTACAGACATTAATAGTAAATTACTAGGCAGTAAATCAAATATAAAGATCACAAATGCGAGGTGTTCTAACAACTGCAGCTAATTGGATGAGAGAAACAAACAAAAGGCATATATTCATGCACTGAATTTTCCACAGACCCACGTCTCCCCCTACCCGTATCCCGGAGAACAAATGGGAGTTCCATCCATTTGTTCACCTTTCTGCCAGTTCAGGGTATTCACAAAGCTCTCTTCCGGCACCAGATTTTGAACACACCCATTTTCTTCCACTTTGATGACTGTCCAGCCGTGCACAATGATTGGGAATGCAATGATACAGATGACCTTGGCTTTGGTCTGCAGTGAACGGTCCTTACACTGGAAGATTTTTCTAGTTCCTTCATTGCTGCTCTTACAAGGCTCAATCTTCTTTGAATTTCTTGCCTGCGATCCCCCTCTGAAATCACGACTTTGCCAAAGTGTACAAAATCTTCTGCAATTTTGATTTCTTCATTGCTGAAGGTTAAAGTTCTGTGATTCTTCTGTGGTCGTTATTTGTGTCCTCTTGATGTTCAGCCGTAGTCCTGCTCTTGCACCTTTTTCTTTTACTTTCAACAGGAGTCATTTCAGTTCTGAGAGTAGAATGGTATCCTCTTAAATACATATCTTAAATTACAGAAGTATCTTCTGCCGGTGTTCACTCATCCTTCCTCTGATTGTAACCCAACTTTCCTTATGATATATACTGCATATGGTTTGAACAGATAGGGAGATAAAATACACCTTTGTCTGACACCTTTGCTTATGGCAAACCATTCTGTTTCTCCATAGTCTTTCCCCATATTAGCTTCTTGTCTATGATACAGCTTAGACAGCAGGACAATCAAGAGCTGAGACCCAGGACCATCCACAGCTTCTCACGATCCACACAGTGAAAGGCTTTGCTGTAGAATATAAAACATAGACTGATCTATTTCTGAAATTCTTTTCTGCACTTCAACGGACAATATATATTAGCAATATGATCTCCAGTGACATAATCTCCAATATATATTTGCAATATGATCTCTCACTGGACATGCACATGGGAGGCATGTCATGAATGGAACTGGCTGGAGCCGCAGTCAACCTAGATGGCCTGGGAGACCCCTTCTGACTTGCTCTGTTTCTATGTTCCATGTTTCCAGCACGTGTCTCTTCCTCTTTGGAGTCCAACTCGAAGGTTGGACATTTTTTTAAATTTTTGCTCCAGATAGGGTAAAAATCTTTGTAGCAACTTTGCTTGTATGAGAAATTAGTGCAACGATCCTAAGATTGCTACACTCTTTTTGCATCTCCTTTCTTATGGATTGGAATGTATATCAAACATTTCCAGTTTGTGGGTTCTTGTTAGTTTGCCATATTTATTAGCATATTGGGATGCTGTTAGGATCTGGACCAACTAAGTCTCTGTAACTTGGAATAGTTCTGTTGCTACCCTATCTATGCTGGGTGTTTTACTCCTCCCAAGTCCTTTCAGAGCAATTTTAAGCTAATATTGCAGAATTTCTTTTATTCATTTGTACACTGCTTCCATATATTGCTTCCGCCTTTCCTTTATTTCATAATGGTCTAATAATATGCTCCCATGTTGATCTTTCGGGAGGTTTACATTCCCCCTTGATTTCTTGAAACTTCTGGAAGAGGTCTCTTGTTTTTTTCCTCTATTATTCTCTTTTAGCTTTTGCACTGGCCAGTGTAATAGCTTCTTTTATATCTCTGTGATAGGTTATGATCTATGTGACCATGTGATCTATGTGACCATATTTCTTTCATTTTTTATTTTTGTTTCTCACCTGTGTGAGATTTTCTGTCATCCATCTGGCTTCTTTGACCCCCAACCGTTTATTGCTACAGTAATATTTTTGCATATTTCCCTAATAACGTATCTGTCATTATTGTTTCATAATGTTTCAGTCCACAACTTCTTCTGGTTCATGGCCAACTGAGTTCAATAATGCAAATCTTTTTGTAGACTTTATATTCTTCAGGAACGTTACTTCAGTTGCATTCTGGTGCTATGCTTCTGTTAGTGATCCTTTTTCAACTTTAATCTGATTTTTGATATTAATTGTTCACAGCCGCTACTACATTGTGTTCCTGGTCTTGTCTGGGCAGTGGGAGGACAGATTCTCTGTCTCCTACATCCAATCAATCAATTTATTTCTACGGTGGCCATCTGGTGATGTCCTTGAATACACTCATCTGACTGGTTGCTTAAAATATAAATACGTTGACTTCACAAAATTCTAGGAGCTATTCTTCCGTTTCATTTCCTACCAGTGAATCATGGATGGCAAGCTCTGTCCAATATACTCTCATTCTTCCATGCTCCTGAACAGAATTTCTGCATAAATGTAGAGAATTGGTTGTAAGTCATACATCTTTTCTTTCTCTTATAAGTCTTTTCCCAGTTGGCCTATTTGGGCAATAAACCAATTTCATATGAACAAAGAGAATCAAAACATTCTCTGTACCAAAAGATAGCACTTCAGTTATTTTCTATTCTGTTTTCCTTCATCAGTAAAAGTCCTTTAGTGAAAATATTCCTGCTGGGAACAGAATACCATTGAGTTGGTTGTTCATAAATATTTGGCAACCAATGAAAGGAAATGGCTTCTTAAAGTTATCTGATGATGCTGATATGCTCAAAGCCCATGGGAAGAGAAAGTCCTAGGCATGAATCTACATGTTTTCTTAAAAATTTATCCCCAGTTTCCTTGTAACTAAGATATTTATTGCTTTATGACATATTCTCCCTCTATCTATGCTTCATAGTACTTGGAACTGTATTTACTCTTTTGCTTTTTAATTGCACCCTGGTGAATTTTGGTTCTGGGGCATCAGATTCCCCTTATAAGAATTTATTTTATTCCGACCTATGGAAGAATTCATGGAAAAATGCCCAGAAGAGCTAGTTCCAAGCTGTTCTGGGACTTCCCAAGAAAACCTACCATAATGAAGGAGCAAAGGGAAGAAAAGTGGAGGCAGAGAGAACGTTTGTTGGTGGTGCCTTGGAACCAAGGACCCGCCAGTAAGCAGAAGAACCAAGCAGGCAAGTGGGAGAGCATCAGAGTTGCAACAGAAACTCCCAGATTCCATCCCTGACCTCTCCACCTGGGAAGGATCCAGTAGCAGGTGATGGGGAGTTCACAGCAGAACCATTTCATTGTGAAACTGAGCAATCTCGGATAGATCGGTGTGGGCCAAGACATGGCCTGCAGGCTGCATGTGGCCCCTCTGGCTACTTGGAGCCCCTTCATCCCTCCCCCAGTCTGGATTCCAGTGATGGTGTGGGCATGATTGAGGCAAGCTCTCCTGAGGCCACTGGCTCATCTCGCTCTTTTCCTGAGGCTCAGGCTGGAAGCCTTACAAGAGCTTGTCCCAGCATGCCCTGCACCTTTGCACTTGTCAGCAGGAGCAGGCAGGGCATGCTGGGAAGAATTTGTCAGCTCAGGTATAAGAGGGTCACTATTCCAAGAAGGAAGAAAAAGGGAAGAAAGCCCCCCTGGGTTCCATGTCAAAGTCCTCATGAGACCCTCAAGGTGCAAAGAGTTGGACTGCCCTGATCTAGGTGGACAAATAATCTCATTGTTTATGGACAGGTGAGAAACCTGGCTTGCATTTCAATACAAACTAATCAAATTCTCATTTCCTAACCCAAAGTATAAACCAGAAAGGAGTTTCCTATCAAAACTGCATGTTTCAGCATGTTGCCACACAGTTCACAGTTTTAAAAAATTCAAAATGAGTGCCTTTAAAAACTGCACATCTTATTTTTTTCAAATAAACATGTTTCAAGGTCAAAAATCCATGCATTTGCAAAATATGTGCATAAGAATGCCTTAAAAGAATATGTTTGAAAATGTAAGCACAAAAATGAAAGAAAAATGTACATGAAGTGATGTACGGATGTCCACACAGACTAAAAGTAAATGCATCCCAGATTTGATATGAATTTACACAGTGTTGGGAAAAAGAGAACCTGAGCAAAATTATGGTTTGTTATATATGGTGTACCTCGCACGTCATATGAGAAAATTTCCTGTTTGCTCCTAAGCATCTGGACAGTTCATTGCCCTGTAAGGTGTGCAGAAAGCTGTCCTCTTTTTCAGAGTCTCTAAAAGTTTTTGGGGGTTTTTCAGGAGAGTTGCTTGACTCTCACTTCTAGTGCACAAGCCCATCAACGTATATGAATGAGCACTACAGTGCCCAGCTTGTATTTCACACATCAGTGGCACAAGCATATCTGAACAACTGTTATCCTTCTCCGGTGCACCTTTAACCAATAAGGACAAACAATGCTTTTTCCTCCCAAGTTAAAGTATTGGAGAATAAATGAGGTAGAGCTGACCCGGTCTAACCGGGCAATGCCTGAGATAGATTACGACGGCATGTCAGGAAGTAATCCCGAGGATGAAACTAGGGGTGTTACAAGCACATCCTATATGATCTCAGGGGCATCCCAACCCCATCCTGTATTGATAATTGTAGAATTCTAGAAGGTAAGGCATGCAGTTCCACTTCTAACGAGACAAATATTACTTTCTGGAAGCCTGATATGGGGAACAGGAAGCCTTTTGTCTGCTGTAAACTCGTGACCAGATGCCTCATCCTTCTTGCTTGTCTCACAGTTTTCCATCTGGTATTTATCTTTTTAAGACCAGCTACAACAGTCAGCATGTGGTTCCAGTTTGCACATATTCTTTAACATCTCTGTTTACACCATGTCACAAGAAAGAGTCCATGGTTCTCTTTGGAAAGATAAAAAGGGCTGCATTTTTTTCCCTTTCTTGTGTTCATATTTCTTTTTTAACGTACCAGATTCCAAGAGGGCTTCCCTCAAGGCAGCTGTAGTGGCTTCAAGCTTTCTGGGGCCTGGTACAAGCTGCGGGGTTCTCCATGCAGAGATCTCAGCTGTCTGAGGCCTGGAGTCCATGCGGTAGGGGGGCTGCCTGAGGGAGAAATTGGTGTGTGTGTGTGTTTGTGTGTGTGTGAGAGAGAGGGAGAGAGATTTAGGAACACAGATGGTATGAAGACTAATTATGTGGGATTCTGACGGCCTTACAGGCATCTGTTTAATAGGGGCATTAGTGGTACGGCTCCTCTGAAGATTTTTCTGGCTCAACATTGCAACGGGGATCAGGATGGTTCTGATGAAAGAAGGCAGGGAATCTGTTGTTCAGTGTGATGGGGTGGAGCAAAAGCTCCCAGAGATGTTCAGTGACAGGCGCTTGGAGATTTGCACAAGCTGATTTCCCTTCCCTTCCCTTTTGCTTTTAAAGGGTGAAACACATCATTTAATGGATGCTAGCAGAGGGGGCGGCAGTCCTATTGGCAGCAGTCTCCCCCCCTCTTCTCGGCACAAGATACCCTTAGAATGAGGCTGGAAGCTCCTGTTAAAAAGCAAGGTGGGGGCAGCAGGGGGACGCCAGGCACTGCCCCTGTTCTTTCGAAGTCCTTCTCCGCAGAATTACTGAGAATTTCTCCACTGAAGAAATTACTGAAATGGTTGCCCATAATCACCACCTCAGAATAAGGCGGTGAATTTGGAGCAGCCATTTAAGCCAAGCACTACTTTGAAGCTGTGGAGATCTGTCAAAATCCTCCACATTTACTATAATGGGGAAATCAATGAATGGCTGTGAGTTTCTTTTTTTCTTTTCTTTCTCAGAATTGAATGACATTTGCAGATGTAGCAAGCCCTTCTGTGGGGATGAAAGCCAGCCAAACTAGGTGCAGGGGCCACTGTTCCAGGGACTTTTAAGATTGCTTTTTCTTTTTTAAGTAACGGCTCGTGTAATTTTCTGCGCAATCATCATCATCATCATCAATTTCATTTCTATACAACCCACAGCCAAAGCACTCTGGGTGGTTTACAAGAAGGTATAAAAATGATAGAATTCAATAGATGAAATGTTAAGAAGAATTAAAAATAATTTAAAATAGCATAAAAGACATTAAAAGACAATGAAAAGACTCAGTTGAGGGGAAAAAAGAAATAAAGGCACTTGAATAATTGTGCCTTTTGTATTCTTCAATGAGTGTGTACAAACACACACACACGTATACACACATGCTCCCCTTTCCTTCACCGTGTTTCAGAGCTGAGAGGTCAGTGCCGTTTGGTGGCTTTATATTAAAAACAAATAGGAGGAGGAGGCTACCAGTGGCTACTAGCCTTGCTGGCTATTGCAAGCTCATTATCAGAGAGCTTGTGCCTGAGGAGCTGCTGAGGAGCTTGGGTGGGGGGGAGTTTTGCACCGATCCTGCTAAAGGGATCCTGCAGGTAGCTGGCTTGCCACCGTATGAGTGGAAAGCTGGACCAGGCAGACCATTGGTCTCATTCAGCATGGCTTTTCTTAGGTCCAGTTCTGGCACCAAGACTTAAGAAAGAAGCAGAAAAATGACACAGGGTCCAGTGGGGGCAACAAAAAGGATCCCGGGTTTGGAAACGCTGCCCTGTGAGGACAGACTGAGAGAACTGGGCATGTTCAGCCTTGAGAAGGGAAGACTGAGGGGGGACATGAGATCCCTCTAGAAGTACCTCAAAGGCTGTCACAAAGAGGACATGGAATAATCAAGTCAGGTTGTGACAACAGATTCAGGCTAGATATTACGAAAAGTTTCCTCACAGTCAGAGCAATACAGCAGTGGAACCAGCTGCCTGGAGAGGTGGGGGGCTCTCCCACACTAGAGGCATTCAAGGAGTAACTGGACAGCCACCTGAGTGGGATAGTGTAACGTGGTGTCAGGAGGCTGGACCTGATGGCCTTCCTGGCCCTAACCATTCAATGATTCTATGTTCTACATGTGCATTAGCCTCAGTCGTCAATTTTCCTCAGTTGTAAAGCCTTCAGTCCACACCACTTTTCATTCAGAAGAACTATGGTCTTTCCCCTTTTTGACTGAAATGCTGAGAAACCCAACTCCTCACAGTGGCTCCACCAACAGATTATGCCTTTACATTTTGCAGTTGGCTGTGGGAGGCAGAAGTGGCAAGAGGGACATGTGAGGAATCTCTTGTGAGGTGGGAATCCATTGGATTCCTGGGCTTGGCTCCCTGAACTCCAGCCCACTTTGACATGGTCATGTGTCCATATTCCTGGTGAGCATGACCAGCATTTGGGCAATGCTCACAAGGCACTGAGCCTCGCAGGAAATCCATCTTCTTTGCCACAACAGCAGACTTGGTTCGTACTGCTACACAGGATGTTCCACAAGTGTTTGTGGATTTCCTCTCAGCTCAGCTTACTTTCCAAGCATGGGCCAAGTATGAGTGGAAGTCCATGGACAGCTTCCATGCAGCTTCAGTGTGTCCCTAGAGGGCAATAACAGATCATCCCTGACCCCTCTCCAAATATGTTCTCTGGTCAGCAAAGGTCTCTTGGTAGTTAGAGGAGATGGTTATGTGTCCAGCATGTCACAGATGTCTGATTGTGCCTTCAGGGAGTTGCACAGCCTGGAAATGACCACTGTGAGAGTTTTCTCTCCTGTCTCCACCAAACATACCTCTGAAGATGGCAGGAGTGAAAGAAGGATCTCTCACTTGTATGGTCTTTCAGGTAACGTGGCCACAAAGGACTCCATAGATCATAACCCACACTTTGAGCTATGCTTGGAAACAGTCCCAGCATCAGTGAAGCTCTCCCAATAACTCATATGCACTCTGTAACTGTAGGCTCGGCCTCCTGACTCTCTCTGTCAAATTGACCCAGATCACTGATGACAACAGAACTGCTCATTGTGGTTGATCAGATCACACGGGTCAGCTTTTTGAAGTTTGTGGCAGAGCTTAGAGCATTTAGAATCACTGGTGACTCGAATGGCATAGATGGAGGCTGCTAGCACATTTCTCTGTTCAAGAGACAACGTCAAGGCTAGAATTCATGTAGAGCTGGAACAAGGCAAGATGCAAGACAAAGAAGAGTTTGAGGGAAATCTGGCATTGTTTTAAATCCACCCACCCACCCACCCATCCATCACCCAGCTAGCTAGCTAGCTAGCTAGCTATCCTATCTATCTATCTATCTATCTATCTATCTATCTATCTATCTATCATCTATCTATCTATTATACCAAGTGGTCTTAGCAATCAAGAAAATGTTCTCAGCCTCAGCACTGGCCTAAATATGGGGAGGGAGCTGCCAAACCTCCCATTCTGACAACCTCTCCTGACAGAGGAGCTTGGCATAATTTGGTGATACTGAAGCTCTTTAGGCAAGAGGCATCACAGAGGGGGTGCTTCTGGGAGCCCTGTAAAATGTCAGTAGTCAGCAGCACTCACTGGCCAGCAGTCTGAGAAGAGTGCCTACAAGTTGCTCTTTCAGAACAGCTCTCTGGTTCTGGGCTTGGCGTCACAATCCCTCGTGGAGCTGGGTGTTGTTTCTGTCTGTGGTTCCTAAGGCCAAATGCCCCATGCTCAAAACCAGGACAGGGTTTGGATGACACCATAAACCTGCAACGGGAAAACCAACTGTAGCTTGTTGTGTCACCCATCAAATTCAAAGCTCAGAAGAAAGAAGAAAGAACTACCCTTCCCCTGCCAAGAATCCTTATGAATATACAGATCAAGAGGAAGGGAACCGCTGGTTCCTAAGTCACAAGTGGCAGCTAGCTAGTAACAGTTGTGTAAACAAATAAGCTAAAGTCTGCAGTCCTCATTGTATCACTTGAAACTTCAATGGTGGCTTGCCTTGATTTCTAAATGCAACATGTTGTTCCTGGGTTCCTGCATAGACAGCTTTTGTTTTCTGCATTGTTTTTCACCGTATTTATACAAATGTAATTACCCAGATTACAGGTAGCCACATGTGTCCTTAAAGAAGTTGAAAATGTATTGTGCTGCTTTGTTAGGAAAACATTATTTGATTGGGGATGCAGTAATGAAGTATAATTAATAATGATTAAGTGACACCATTCTGGTTGCCCTTACTTGATCTTGGAATGCCAAATGCTGCAATCGATAGACATTTGCTGACATGCTATTTTTGTTTGAAGTCGCAGGTCGTGATGCATGAGGAATCCAGCTTGGGTGGGACTTCATTAGATTTTCTCGGTTCGGCTCCCCAGACTCTGACTTGCTTTCTCTCTGTCCTAAGTCCACTTCCCTCCAAGCATTTTCAAAGGTGTCAAGCAGGGCATTTTGGAGGGCTTTGGTCCACAGGGTTGAAATAAATCAGAGATGAATTAGAAACATAGAAACAGAATGAATCAGAAGGGATCTCCTGGGCCATCTAGTTTGACCTCCGGCATCAGCCAGCTCCGCTCACGACATGCCCAGCATGTGGACGTACAGCCAATCCTGGAACACCTGCACCGATGGGGCCTCAACAACCTCCTGTGGAAGCCCATTCCACACCCTCGGGGTCCTGACTGTCAGGACGCGCTTCCTGGCATCCAAATGGAACCTTGGCTTCCTGAGCTTTGCTCCATTGGAGTGTGTCCTGCCTTCCCCTGCAGGGGAGAACAGATCTATCCACCTCCGTGTGACACCCCCTCACATACCTGTATGTCACCAACATATCCCCTCTGAGTCTCCTCTTCTCCAGGCTGAAGAGACCCAGTTCCCTCAGTCTCGCCTCCTACCCCATCCCCTGCAAACTGGCCACCAACCTTGCGGCCCTACGCTGCACTGACTCCAACCTGGCTATATCCTTTCTGTAATGAGGGGCCCAAAAATGAACAGAATACTCCAATTGCAGGTGCACCAGAGTCATGTAGAGTGGTAGTAATACCTCTCTACATGAATTGAAAACACATAGCATCAAACAATGTAGGTTGTTTGCTGAAATTTCATTTCAGAAATCAGTGGAAGGGCTAAGAGCATTTGCAATACTTGGGGCGATCCTTTATTGTCTTAACACAAATGCCATAACAGGTATGCAGAACTAGAGAAATAATGCAAGTGCACCCAATTTACGGGGTGCAGAAGTTAGTCATGCAGGACAATCGTTTGATGGAGAGGACACAGGGCTGAGTCCAGGTTCCCAGCTGGATACTATCAGGGACCACCTCCTGGCTGTGTATTTGGAAGCACCTTCTACTCATCAGCTTCTACCTCTTGGGAGTGGATCATTTTTAGTAAAGAATGGGTTGGAACCAGAACACCTGGAGCGTTGTGTTTGAGGAAAGAAAGACGGCCGCTATGAAGGGACAAGAGTCAGGAACTCAGATGGCAGTGGGTTCCCCACAGGTATCACTGGCAATGTGGACCCAACGAAGACATGTGGTGATGCTTGACCTGGCCTGCACATCATGTCAGGTTTGAGAGAGCAACCCATCAATGTATCAAGCTTTCAGCAGCAGGAAGTTTGATATGACATACTCAGATTCCTGCCTAATGAAGCTTTCCAATTAGTCAACACAAAATGATGCACGTTGTACAATATGCTAACATTCCCCCATAGTAACTCCTGTGGGATGCTTATGCAAGACAGCAGCATAAATAGGGTAAATATCACACAAGGAGTAGAGGGTTAGTGGTGTCAGTACAAATCCCTTAAAAAGCCCCAACAAAGATTAATAAACTCGCCCAGAGAGTAGTCTTCTGCAGAAAAAAAAGATCCTTTGTGTATGTGGGATAGCAGTAGTGGAAAGTGGTATTTGTCCAGAATTCTCCTTTCCTCTCCTAAAGAACGGTAAGGGGAAAAATGCTTTTCACTTTAAAGCTGCAGTGTTTTATTTTCCCGCTGCATCTTGTTTTTGTGTCCAAATAAGAAGCTGGCTGTGAAGAAAAGGAAAGGCATGTGTGCCAAACAGAGGGCCTTAAAAACAGGCACTGGGTCTTTCTTGTGCTTGCAGGTAATTATTTTACTGTGGATTAAGTATCATTAAATGCTATGTTGGGTTAATGCTTTTTTCCTCTTGCCAAATGCAGAGCGCTTGGCTTTATATTATGCTATTTTGAGTGGATTTTCTTCCTGCTGGCTTCTTTCCTCATTAACAGGTAAACCTTAACCATAGTAACTGACAGAAAGATGGATGGCTGAGAAGTTAAAGGAAGGATAAAGGAGCAGATTAAAGAATGCAGTAGGAATGGAAGCAACAATTTAGACAGAGATTGAAGGAAAGACCAAATGTTGCTGTCACCATGGGGATGCCATGAGAAGCAACAAAAACTGTTACCATGGAGATGCCACAATAAACAAGAATGAATAACAGTAACTAGCAAGAATTAGTGGTTTAGGCTGGCCTTTGGGTTAAGGAGGCCCTGGTTAATTGGGGTCTTTCATCTCACTCCTGCTTCGTGTAACCATGAGGGAAAATACTGCAGACTTGTGCTATACTGAAGCAACTAACTCTTGTTCTGTACATGAAATTGACCCCAGAATCTTCCAGGAATGGTTTACTGGGTTTCCCAAGATTGACAGTGTCTCTCCAGGGAATGGATTGCATGCAGGTGTTCTAGGTAACTGACCGTAGGGATGGCGGATGCTGGAAAACATGCTCTGAGTGAGCTCAAAGGTTTTTGGAGAACTTCCTGGCCTGAAAGCGGAGAGTGGGCTGAGTCAGGCTCCCTTCCTGCTGCTACTGCGAAACGACGTCATGCAAATTGGGAGACACAAATGGTCTCGTGCCTTTCATGCAAATCGAAGACAGTCCTTTAGATCTGTGTAAATGGGTTTGTGCTGCTTTTAATATTGTGCAGTTTCACAACTCTGTTATGCAGCCCCTCTGTGTACCATGACATTCCCTCACTACATAAAGTAGTCAGTTTCATCCTCTAACTTCATTATTAATTTTGCCATATTCCCTGCTCCACTCACGGTTCATTTCAGATTTCTGCGGATCCCAGATTCTTTTGTACAATTTGCGCAGATTTCCTTCGCTCTTCTCTTTTCTCAATGCACAAATTGCCACCTGTTTCCGAAAGCAAGGCCCACGCGCTGACTCATCTCAAATCAGAGCAAGTTGGTGTGCCAGCACATGGTGAGTGAAATGGGGAAGAAACATCAGGGTAAACTTGGGCCAGATGTATTGAAACTACATCTCCCAAAGGTGGGGACAGTGTGGACTTCTACTCTCTACAGGTGGTTAACCTGAAAAGTCCTGCGAGGTTGCGTCCATCTGCAATTGAGAGCCTTTCTTAAGCCACCCTCACTTGGGGCTGCACAACTCCAACAGGGTGAGCTGAGTCAGCCCCAAAGAGAACCTGTATCTCCATACCAGCTTGGAAAAACCTGAAAATGAAGCCTGTGGAACGGGCAATTCAAACAACAGTGCCTATGGGTGCTTACTGAGCCTAAACCCGACTGAAATCCACAGCTTCCTGCCAAAAATTGACCAAAGCAACCAAAGCCAATGAATCCAGGCTACCATCCTCCCTACTAACACTGTGGAGAATGTTGTGAGCTAGGCATCCCTTCCCAAACGAGACAGGCCCTTCGACAATTGCTAGAAGAGTCTTTATTCCATACAGCTGCAGAGTATTCACAAACACGCACTCCAGGTGGAAAGTTGACCCCTCGCTCTGGCCCTACTCACCCAAAGCTCTGCTTATGAACCCTTTGGGGCCATTTCCTGGAGGGGGGCACACTGTGAAAGCGGGCATGCCAACACTGTTGCAATTGGTGAAGCTGGTGAGGGCATCAGTGGGCCCTTGCGTCCATGTCTACCGGGGTGTCAAGTTCTCCTCCCAAGAGCCCTCCCCAGCCTGTTCTCCGCCAGCTTCTTTCCCACAATCAGGAGTGGGAGGGGGCTCAGTGGTTGTCCTTGAAGTGTTTTGATCCAGAGCAGGCTCAGGCAGGCTCACCAGGAGGGTTTGGGCCACCGGGGCCTTGCTAGTCTCAACAATTCCAATATCAGAGTGAGAATTCTGAGCCATGGCTGCGTCATCTCTCCACTGCCTCCTCCGAGTCTGAGCCGCCATTCCCACCAGAGCCTTCCATCTCTCATGTGCGCCTGGAAATCTCATCTGAGCACACACGGACAACAGAGGAGCTGAAGAAAAGGAGCAGCCTTCAGCCAATCCAGTTCACTGCCAAAAATTTCCTCAAAGAGGCAGCCAAGGAAACGCACCATGGATACAGGCAGGGAGCTATAAAAGCCAAAGAGGGAGATAGATAAGTCTTCGTGCGTTCATGCTGTCCCGCAGGTGCCACCGCATCACCAGACAGGGTGTGTAGGCACGGCCCGCTGCTACAGGTCCATTTTCTCCTTTTCCCACCACCTACGATGCCCTTCCGTGTCCAAACAAGCTGCACGATACATTGACGGAATGCTACCTGAGGGACAGGGCAACTGAGACAATCCATTGGGTTTTACCTATCAGATTCCTTATCCATCCCTCTGCATAAGCACACCTGACCTTTGAGAATTTCCCCCCATGGATCTATCCCTGTGTTCACACTCATGGCCGTAGCTTCCAATGGGGCATGATTGCATGTACTGTGAGCAAACCCAACATTTTCATACAATCCCTAAGTCACTTTGCAAGGAAGTGCAAAGTGCAATGAAAAGTATATTGTTAACTGGAAGAGCTGTAGAAGAACGTCAAATAGTTGTGGTGCTGTACATCATCATTGATAGAAAATTACTGGAAAATGGAAGCAGAAGTGCCTTGTTCTGCATGTTTCAGAATTATGGACTGAAGCACTTCAGCATGGGAGCTGCTGCTTCTGAATGTTTACTTCTGCAAGCATGGAAAGAAAATGAGTGGAGGCTGAAAAAAATGAAACACGGAGTGGGACAAATTCTGGTCCTTCTTAAGTGCTCTTTCACCCATTCTATCAAAGCCATCTATATGTTCTTTTCCTTCTAATGTGCCTTTGGGTCAAAGAAACAAACATATCCCTGCACAGAGAAAAGCTTGCAAATTTGCTTTCTGTGGATGGGAATGTGCGATGAGGGCAGAAAAGCTTTTAAAAGGTTTGCACACTCTTAAACTAGGAGTTCTCATATGCTTCGAATGAGGGCCAAATGCCAACTCAAGGTGGGTTTTTCAGAATAATTGGACTGAGCTGAAGGGATGCAGGCCTTGACTGAAATGGTCCAAAGCTACACGGGCCCTTCTCTGTTAAGGGTAATTGCATGCATGTGATATATCACATGAGGTAAGAACTCCATAAAAGAGCAATGCAGTGGTTACAGTGCTGAATGAGGCCTCTGGGCTAGATTGCACGCAGTTCCCGCTCAGCCCCAAAGTGTGCTGAGTGACTGTGGACCCATCACCAGCTCAGCCTCAGAGAGCGCTCAGAATTCCACCTTGAAGTTAAATTCATATCAGATTGCAAGCTGTTTTTCGCTTTTTGTTTCTTTGCATGAATTCCAAGCATATTTTCCAAAGGTATTCATCAATTGCACTCATCTTCGAAAGGTCTGCATTCTTCCCCCATGGTCTGAAATGTATTTGTGTACACCTTTCAAAAATACCATCTTTTAATGCACATTTTTCAAATGTATGCATGCCGCTGCAAGCTATTTCCCCTTTTGATCTGTGAATCTCCTTGAAGGCTATGAAAGGTATAGCCTTCAACTGCACTTTAGCTCTGAGTATGGAAGGTATGAATCAGAAGCTTTCTGATAAAACATGAACTGAAACTCCTTTCCCATATGGTCTGGCTTAGAACATCTGCACTTCTAATTCCTCACCTTCTCAGAATTCAGCCCTTTTGAAGTGATCTTGCCCAGCTCCTAATGAGCCCGCAGCTGAAGTGCTCTAGATTCCTTGCCCATGTAGACAAGAATGGTTCCCGCAACTTCTCAGTCCTGATTTAGTCAAAACATCTTGGCTACTGCAAGCACTGAGCTTCAGAAAACAGGAGCAGGTGAAGCACTGAGACCAATCAAAGGTCCCAACCCATTTTCTCAGGTGAGTCAAAGGATTTGTGCTAAATTAGGCTGCTGGAAATATAATTGGAATGGGTTAAACCCATCAGTTAAATTGGTGAACATTTCAACTTTTTGAAGAAGGAAGCTTTTAAAGCAACTACCTTAAATTACCTAGGAATAATAATTACTAAGAACCTTTAAAGTGCAATCAAATCCAGCTTTGATCTGATTTGGACTAGCACAAAACTCAGTGCTGTTGGGAAGAGCAATTAAATGCACTCTATGGGGCAAAGCTGCCTGCGCTGACAAAATAGCCTCTTATCTTGACTTGTGCTCCCCTTAAAATTGCCAGAAACAGTTCCCAGGGAATTGACACCAGGCGTATTTTGAGTTCTGTCCTGGGCTTAGGTCTTCTGTCCTTCCAATGGTGACAGGGCTCCCTCCACTATCACCTCTTCCTCTTCCTCCCTCCCTCCCTTTTTAAAGTAGGAAAACTACTGAATGAACTCATAATGAGGGGTGAATATTCTGCTATATGTTGCCTGAATTTCTTGGCTTTTATGGGTACCTGCTGCATTTTGAAAGGCTTGAACCAGGAGATGGTGGGCTATGTAAAATTGGTCCGGATCTCCCTAGGAATTCCATGCACAGAGGTATATCCTTGTCAATCCAGAGGTGCTGGAGTAATGCATGGGTACAAAAGTTTCTTTAATTTGTTTTCCTCCCAGTTCATTTTTGGAGAGAAAGTACCAACATTTACAAATTCTTTTAAAAATGGATATTGGAGAAACTGCAGTTGCCAGATTGGTCCCTTCAGATCTATAGCCTTTATAGTCTTTAGCTCATGGTCTGGGTTTGAATCCCTGTGCCTGCAAACATTTTGATGCTGCATTAAGATTGCCTCCTCCTCCTCCTCCTCTTCCTCCTCCTCCTCCTCCTCCCTCCATCTGCCATATGGCAGGCACATACAACATGGCCATCTTTGTGTACCTGTTAAGTTTGATAAATAGGTGAGAATTTTGTTTCAGCTTATTTTCTGGTAAGTGTTTAGGGTAAGGCTGCCTCTGAGTCGTTTTAGGACTCTTGGACTGCTACCATGTGGGCCCTTTGGTTTGTTAGCTTTCAGTTTGTCAGTAAGGTCAAGAACCTCAGCTCTTGTCACTGTGGTTTGACTCAGTTCCTCAGTCTCACTCCTGAAAACATCACTTCAGGCCTGCATATCTACCCTACATCTGTTGCAGTAGTGGGCACCCAAAAGAATTTATTTGGCTTTTCCACAGTTTCCTTACCCTCCTTTAGTACATTTTAGCCTTTATTTTAACTGTCTCCCCAGCTCATTTCCTGCTTTTCATGTAGTGAAAGAGTTCTTAATAATCTACATTGATGCTATCAGGGATCTACTATTTTTCTTCTTATGTCCCATTTTGTCTCCTTGCATTTCTTTTCTACAAGTTTGTGCTTTTTTTTGTTCTCCTCCTTTGGGCAAGATGCCCATTTTCTGAAGGAAGTCTTCTTTTCTCATCTTCATGGACACTTTTGATTGGCAAGTTCTTCGACTTGGTGCTACCTTTTTCTGAAAGCTCACATACCCAGTGAGTGTTTATGATTGAGGGATAGCTTCTGTACTGATGTAGATTATCTACTTGAAGTGCATCTATTCAGACTTTTGACAAAGCATGTGGAACTTAAAAGAAAGAGGCACATGGATGCCAAGAGCTGTACCTTCTTCGGGTTCATGCTTACACAGACTCTTCTAAAAACATTCATCTGGATGTGTTAAGAACCCCCTTCTGGCCATCAGTGTAAACACCCATTGTAGAGAAGTCTGCACACACGGGTGCCGTAAAGGAAGAGTTTATTTCTATACACTACAACCTCTTAATCTTGGTTTGTTCAACAAAGGACTGAAAACAGGGACCATTGCATAGTTTATGCAATGCAAACCAATTC
This sequence comes from Varanus komodoensis, assembly GCF_004798865.1. Lineage (NCBI taxonomy): Eukaryota > Metazoa > Chordata > Lepidosauria > Squamata > Varanidae > Varanus > Varanus komodoensis. Next base: position 61,976,542 of record NW_025335941.1, on the reverse strand, counting down.
TCCCAGAAAAATGGCACCTTCAGTAGAAGGAACATGTAGTCTTCCCCATCCTCTCTGCAGAAAGAAAAGAAATTAGAGAATTCTTTTGCTGAATGGCTTTCAACCCAGCAACCGTATGGCTGATGATACGCAGTGCATCTAAAAGGATATATTTCTGGACCTCTTTTATTGAGCGTGTTGATTGAAAAGTGCTTAGGCCTGTGCTAAAAGCATTTTTCTTTCCTCATACTTTCATAATGGTGACTTACTGATTGCTGTATGTAGCTGATAGAAGGATCCCCCACTCTTCAGCCTGCCTGGCTGTACAATTAGGATGCTTTTCTTGGGCTGCCGGAAAAGTGGACATTTTGGGTATTTTTTCAGTCCATTCTTCCACTGGTCATAAAAAACAGAAAGATACATATTGGAACTAAGCCAGACTTTCAGCCAAAAGGCCAGTGGTTCAGAAAAGCCAGAAGTAATTGGTTTGAATCATGGAGTGAGATCTCAACAGAGCATCACTAACTTAGTATAATCACTAAATTATTATAAATTATGAGAGGTTCAAAGCTGCACGCCAATAATGTGGGCTCAGTGAATCTGTGCAGAATTTCTCATGGAATGAATTAGTTGCCTGGCTGCACCATTTTTACACACCCAACCTGTGGCTCAGCTAGCAATGCCTCCCTCGATTCATCCCTGAAGGAGCTCAAACTTGGTTTGGCATGATTGAAATTTTGCAAGCAGAAAGCATTTGAGGGTGCTCAGTACCCAGTCCCCAGCTCTGCAGCTGTTGGTCCCACTTCTTTGCATGCTCAACAATCAGGGCAGGAGGAAAGGTAGCAATAAGGTGGTTTTGTAGCTCCGCTTTTCCACTAAGGAGTCCCTGAAGTTCCAGAGTCTAGTGCCCTTGTAGCAGTCCTGGCGATTTTCATTGATGATTTTTGGCAACTTTGGACCATCCTATGATCGTCGCCCGGTGCAGAGTTCAGGACCTGAGGAAAATTTTTTCCTAAATTTCTGTTCACGACCTGATTTGGTTGTGAACTGAGACATTTGTGAGCCGAAGTACCACTGTACTACCGAATGGGAGTACAAGCTATGGAATGCAATAGTTCTGCACCTCATGTTGAGTATTTAATAATACTCAATGTGAGAAGCAGCATTCTTTCACTGCTGGGAAATGTACCATGGAAACACCCAGTACAGTTCACATGTGCGTCCTGAAGTGCATGAATGATAAAGCCATTATCATGAACACCTTCCATACATACTGTATTCCGCTCAAATTGGTTCGCTCCAATTTGTCTGCATGTGAATTCTTTCAGAAGAAAATACAAGTCAAGTTGTTTAATGTGAGGTGTATCCCGAGTTCAGTGGGAAAGCTTAAGTTTGGTGTAGGGGACCTATCTGAATATAAAGATGTATGTAACAGGGACAGTCATGTGATGCAGATTGTGACACCAAGGTCAGAAACTTAGGAACTAAGCCCATGACATGTTCGGCTCCATTTATGCCCACTTCCTTTCTTCCAAGGAAGCCAAAGCTTCTCGTCTTCATTTTATCCTCACCAAAGGAACCCAGTGAGGTACTTAGACTGAAGGACTGTGCCTGTCCCAAAATTACCCAGTAAACTTCATGCCAGAATGGGGACTAAAACCTGCACCTCCTGAGTCCCAGACAAGCACTGTTAACCATTACACTGTTCTGGCAAGAAAGGCGAGTCTGCAGTGCTCATGTTTATACGGAAAGGGCAGATCAAGTCATGGAACTGCTTGTGGGTTGAAAGGTCCATGGGTCTGGAAGAAAGAGGTGGCTTCTCTTTCAGAAGAACCCTACTTCAACCAAAGCATGGCCACTTTTTGAGACCATGTGACGTTCCCTCTATGCACAGAGGACCCTGAGCGATTTACTCACTGTGTAGCCTGCATCCATCCAAAGGCATTGGAGACAGGGAATGGCAACTCAGCCAGTTTCCTATCCATGCCACCTTCACATGGGTTAATTCGGGACTTCATGCCATTACATTTTTTTCTTAGCACTAAGACTGTCTCTCATTTTATACAGATTTCCCCCCAAAGCATACTTCTCATTTACAAATTTATCCTAAATTATGCATTTTACACCTTATGCAACATTTCCTCGAGCCTAGAACTGTGTTGCTGCATTTAGAGAAGTGCAAAAGTGAGGGAGGACCTCCCCCTCCCCCGCCACATCTGGAAAGTGCTAAGCGAGTTGGTTTATTTAAAAGTGCAGACTAGACAAAGCTCTTGAACATCTTCACTGGGGACATGGTATTAGCATATTTAAAATAGAATGCCAAATTATTAAAATGTTCTATAATCTATTATACTCCTGCAGTTATATCTGGCCACACAGGTCCTTGGCTGGGGGACAGACAATGAAGTATTACAAATGGACAAACTCGGCTATGGTAGGACATTCTTTGACATTTCCAATGTTGTAGAGAGATGCACCACGTGAACAAAGTCAGATACTATATCTAACTTCTACAGAGGTATTGGATGAAACTTTGGAGACACTTGAACAAGAGCCGTATCCCAGGCATCAGGCTAAGAGCAATCCTAAGAGCCCCAGACAGAGTTCTGCGTTCTGTAAGATCATGCCGACTCCCGGCTCCAAGCAGGAAGGATCTCAGAGCAGAGATCTGCACTCAGAACCATCTCCCCATGCTTCTTTGCAGCCACCATGGAAAGGACCACATCAGATGCCTCCTTGAAGTCTTAAGACTGACCTTGGAGAAGGAGTGAAGAGGATGCTGTGGTGGGCAGGAGGGAAGGTGACTGGGGCTGTCCTGGCAGTGCTCAGCTTCTCCCCATCCCTCACATTGGAAGCACCTGCAATACACCTCCAAAGCACCTTCAGAAAACTCCTGAGAGGATCACCACAATGCTTCTCTGATCACCACAATGCTTCTCTGACCTTTTATAGGGTCAGGAGCACAGGCTAATCCTCTGCATTAGGAGGCTTAGTGTTGCAAGCCAGGGTTCCTCCTCCTCACATTCAAAAGCCACATACCTTTCCCTTGCAAAGCATATTGGCCAGAAAGCACAAAGCACCTGCAGTGAATCTCTGAGTGTGCACAGAGTGGCTGTTGAACGCAATCTGGTATTCACTTCCAGGAGCTCTCCTTATGAGCATGCCTGGGCCACGTCCTTTGGGAGGGGGCTTCTGAAAATGAGCGTGCCTCCTCTCCGCCCTCCAGTCCTCTAATTGGGCCACCCTCCTCTGCTGGTAATACATCCTGGGTCAAGAGCCATGATGCCTCATCTGCCTCTGAGAAGCCGCCCTGCTCTGAGCCCCCTCCCATCCACCACACATCTTGCTTCTTCCCAGAGCCTGCCTACCCACCTGGGGAGTCTGGCCTTGAGATAAGTTCTCTTCTCTCAGAGACTCAGCTTGGTCCACATTCAGATGCTCCTCTTCTGCAGGTCAGCCAACCGCTCTTAAGAACAAAGGCCGAAGCAGCCAACTTTCCCATTCCCAGCACTTACGGGGCATCCCTACTGGATGATGCCTTAAACCTATTAATCTTCCCTCCCCCAAAACGGCTGAAATAAACAGGAGGGGAGGAGAAGTTCTTATGTTTATACATTTTGTTTAATTCTGGGTGAATTTCATTTACTCTGCATTTTAAGTGAGCCAGCCTCAATCATAGTTCCCAGACTAATATTCAGATCACAGTGTAGCAACACTTTCCTATTTCCTGGTGTGTTTATAGCCTAGAGAAGCTAGAGAAATCTGAGATCAATTAAAATGAGTTCAGATATCTATGAATTCAACCTGCCGGTTCCACAGTGAGGCATACGGCGTCAACAGACGTCAGACTGCTTTTGCAACTTCCTGGAAGTTTATGAAAATTTATTCATTGGAAAGGATAAAATATGTATGCTGATATAAATGCCATGGAAACACAGATAGCAATATTTAAAGGTGATGCAAATCCAGGGCAGAACACAGTAATGTTTTCCAGGAAAAGTTGAGTGGCATGAGGGATGGTGGTGGAGCAGAATACACGAAATGTGACATTTGAACAGAAATTACCTAAATTGTGCAAAAGTCATAGTGATGTTTGAAGGTATTTTTTCATATCCCAAAAGCAATAAACACTGAATCCATCTGTGAATGTTGAGGCAGAAGGAATAAAACTTGACGATCTGCAAAACTGGTCTGCAAGTGCTCTGCTCAGGCCTTCTTCGAGTGTATTCACGGAAGAATTGCATGGCTAGAAAAGTCTCCGTCTTCCCCCCAGCCCTTAGCAATTTGGCAGAGCTCCAGTGCTGAAAAGCCTGCTCTGTACCTTGTTCTAACCCTACTGATTCTCCCTTGTTGCTGTCGTCTTTTTAGTGGAAAATGGAGCCCGTTTTTCTTGTAGAAAATGAAGCCCTTTCTTGCTTTCTGTTTGGTCTTATGTACTGATGAGAGAATATCTGAAATGAATTAGCATTTACATTACTCATTTTTCTATCTGCAAGAAGCAAGGAAGCAAAATACGAAAAGGAATGAGTAAATTAATAAGCCTGCTCATGCAATTTTGGTTGCATGGCCAACCCTTAATTTCCAGATCTACAAAGCAGTTCATATATTCCAGCTACCTGTATGTGATTGCAGACAAGTCTGTGTGGGTGGGTGACTGTATTACTCTGAAAAATGAGAAAGGGATTTTAAAGAAGCGTCTCTCAGATGAAACTTGCTGTATGAGCTTGGAAACTTATTGGGCTCTAATATTGCCGAGATGGGCAACTTTTCGGCATCCCACAGCAATGGGCAGTGAGATTACAAAAAGGATTGCTATTTCATTTCAGTTTTCTTTTGGTAAGATTTTACCATTGTGTGCAAAGTTCTTTATCTAAAGAACAAACAGAACTTTAAAAATGAGAGAAATACAAAGTGACAACATTGTCATCCAGGAATAGGGCTTAAGTGCTTAGCTCTTGGAATTCTGACTGAATATCTGTCTAGCCTATCGTGCTTGTGATGAAGAATTACAAACTTGATTTCCCCAATGGGCTACTCATCTTTGATAGCTGCATGCCAGGCAGATACATGGATTTTTCTATGCTGGACATAGCTTCTCCAATTTGTTTTTGGTAAAAATGTTTCAAAAATGTCAAAGTTGAGCATATGCATACAGTTGCATGAGAATTATGTTTCTTCCTCTTCTTCCTCCCCCTCTTCTTCCTCTCCTCCTCCTCCATGTTGTCAGAATTTTGTCCGGTCTGCACCTTCTGGACTCATGATGGTCTTGAATGAATTCTGCAGTTGAAGTCCATCTATGCCTGAACTTGCCACCTAATTCATGGAATCAAAATTTGCTCAGCAGAACGTATACCTCTGAAAATGTGCATTCAGGATGTGTGCTTTGGGAGAAAATGCTCACGACTCTTCTTTCAAATAAAGAAAATAAACAAACTCTGCTGTTACCAGTGGCAAAAGAATGTGCCCATTTCATAAATCTGTACTGTTGCATACATTTGGAAACAAATGCATGAGAGCACTGAACACTGTGCACTGTGCTTTCATGAGAAAACACAACCCAACAAAACTCAGCTTCCACAATTTGATATGGAGTTGAGTTGAAACAAGCTTTCTAAGCTGGAATTTGAAGAATTTTGGTCAGTTCATCTTTTGCTGATATGGACATTGCATTATTTTTCTTATAAACATCTAGCAATGCTCTTTCTCTCTCTCTCTTTCTCTCTCTCTCTCTCTCTCTCTCTGTGTGTGTGTGTGTGTGTGTGTGTGTGTGTGAGAGAGAGAGAGAGAGAGAGAGAGAGAGAGAGGAGCAGAACTAGTGGATTCCTCTAGCCCTATTCAGAGCCCACACAGTGGCGGTGAGCAGGAGTCTTGGATTGGCCATCCCAATGGCAAGGACCAATCCCCTCTTCCCAGGCCTCCCCACCCTCTCATGCCCTCTCATACGTACACAGCCTCCAAAGCACACACACAAACACAGACGGGCTGCCCCCATGCTCTCACTCTCTTGATCTTGCACACAAATCCTTCCCTGCCCTCTGCACACACACTTCTCTTCCATTTCTTCATGCAGGCCCAGGGAGGCTTTGATTCCCCTCTCTGCGTGCCAAGATCCCATTAAGATCTGGCATCCTCCTGCTACCTGGCAGACTGGTGCTGGGAGCAGCCAAGAAGCACGTTCTTCATCTTCTCTCTGTGCTAATCAGAGGGGTGGTGGGCGGAGGGGCTTGCCTGAAATGGAGCAGGGATGATCCCCCACAGAGCATCCTCTGCATAAAAACTGCACTCCTTCCTCGACTGGCTAAAGGAGGCTATGCTTGTGATGTGGCTAATGGTGCCTCAAGAGCATCCTTTCTGAGTTCCATCTTCCCTATTGCAATTGTGCTCACTAGCAGCTGAGGAGGTCTTGGTTTCATGAAGAGGGTGGCATGCAAAGGTAGTTAGAAGAATGCCATTTCTAAGGTCTTCGAATAAGTCCCATGCAGCACCTCAAATTCCAACTTGCACCTGCCAGCCAGAAATTCCTGTGCATGAATTTGCAAGCCTACTTGACAGATGTGCATTTTCTATGCTTTACTACTAGGGGGGCAGTATGTATTTTAATGTGCATTGCTAAATGCTTCCCCCCCCCCCCCGAGGATGGAGGGAAAGGGCTCACATTTGGGAATGTGAATGAGGAGAACTGAGCTCTGAGAAGGAAAATATGCATCACATTATCAGCCCTTCCAGAAAGTGATGCCCAAGCATGGCCCACCCTGTTTTCATCTTTCTTGCTTTTCCCTACTTTCCAACTGACTGGAAAGGAGCACTGCTGAAGGGTTTGCCAGGCAGAATTTCAGATGGGTAGCAGAAGCACAACTTCTGGGTTGGTCTGCAGCCACAGTGAAGAATGTCAACGAGTGGTTGGTTTTATTAATCTAATTTCCTAGGTAATTCTAGAGTAATTGACCAGAAATTATACAGAGTTTATTTTCCACCGTGGAATAATGAGACATCTTTACTGGTTCTTACATGAAGAGGTGGATAACATGAGTTTGAAAGGCTTACTGAAAATGGCACATTTTTCACTCATCCTTTCTCATGCATGAGGTTCAAGGTTTGTGTTCTTAAACCATGGAAGAACATATGCAGTGAGGTGTTGACCGTGTGGCTCAACCTCACTAATGCTGGTACATGTAGTGGCCACACTCCCAGTTGCTGTTCTCCACAGCAGAATCATGGAATAGTAGAGTTGGAAGGGGCCAAGAAGGCCATCAGGTCCAAGCCCCTGCTCAGTGCTGGACCTAAGTTAAAGCCCTCCTAACGGATGGCTCTCCAGCTGGCTCTTGAATACCTCCAGCGTGGAAGAGCCCACAACTTCCCCAGGTCATTGGTTCCATTGTCGTACTGCTCTAACAGTCAGGAAGTTCTTCCTGATGCTGAGCTGGAGTCTGGCTTCCTGTCACTTGTGCTTGTTTTTCCATGTCCTGCATTCTGGGATGATCATGAAGAGACCCTGTCCTTCCTCTTTGTGACAGCCTTTCAAGAACTTGGAGTGCTATCATACCTCCCCTCAGTCTTCTCAAGGCTAAACAAACCCAGTTCTTTCCATCGCTCCTCACGGGGCTTTGTCTCCAGTCCCTGAATCATCTTTGTCGCTCTCCGAACTCTTTCCAGTTTGTCTGCATCTTTCTTGAAATATGGTGCCCAGATGGGGCCTAATGAGTGCTGGATAGAGGACAACCAGGACCTCCACATTATTTGGAAGATCCACTTCTATTCATGCAGCCCAGTATGGTGTTTGCTCTTTTTGCGGCTGTACGCTGTTGTTGACTCATATTTAACTTTTGATCCAGAATTGTGTAGCAGGAACTCAACGAAGGGGTGCATGGATCACCTCTACAAGCTTACATCAGCACATGTGGAGAGCTCTTTCCCATGCTGTCTGAACCCAGGGAACCCAGATCACAGGGAACATTTATATGGTGGACCACGGTGGTGGGAGATGTGGCCATCCCACAGGGGCCCCTACCTCTCACCTTTTCTTCCAACACGGTTATGCGTGAATCACCCTGTTGGCTTTGGGTGTGCAACCTAAAATAACAGTGCACTTTCGCCTACTGAATACTCCTACCAGCCAACGTGCAGATTAACCCAAGTCTAGAATCTGGGCATCCTTCTAAGAGGTGACAAGGAATTCAAAATACTCCAAATGCTGGAAGTGGTGATTAAAAAGTGCAGGCATCTTTTAAAAAAGACAATTACATGCATAATTATGACAGCCATTATTCAAAACCTAAAAGCATCTGTGATTAAAAGAAAAAAAACTACATTTCTAATGATTGTACATCATTAATTACTACTTTGTACGTTTCCATCTCAAAAGGCATTAAAATAATCTTAATACAAGGTTGCCAGTTGTAAATTTTAAAGAAAATTTGACTTGAAGCCCAGATGGTTTCAAGAATTAGTTTGTAAAGTGCGTCATTGCAGTTGAATGTGATGAACCTGTAGAATTCACTACAAACAAAGGTGGCAAGAACTGAAATCAATTTTCCATGGTCTCTGGCTTGCAACAGTTAACAGTGTTGCTTGACTTCTTCTTAGAACCACAAACATTACAGTTGTGCTTCAGAAAATAGCTCTGAAAATGAAAGTTTCAAATTGAGGGCCTTCCTTAAGAACCTGGTAGGTTAAGCCTTCAGGTTATCCACAAAGTAGGACTCTATGAACCAGTTAGAGTCTAGTCTTTAGTGCTAACTGAGGCACTGATTTCCAGTCGTCACACATGATTAGCATGGATATAGGAAGCTGACCTAGAGCCAGGTCTATCTGGCTTAATACTGACTTACTGGCCAAAAGGGCAAATGATGCCACTACAATAAATGGATTTGAAGCTTAGAAGAAAGAGGGTAGCTTAGGGGAGACCCTGCCAGCCAGAGTAGAATGTATTGCACTAAATGAGCAAATAATCTCATCTGATACACAGAAGGCAGCCTTCCGAGTCTACCGGAGCATCTCCAAAGAAACCAACTTCAAAACACTTCGATGTGTATGTGGGCAGAGATGCTAAACAGGACTTGATGATTCAGAGGCAGTGTTAGGGATCTGCCCAATAGGACTTGAGCTCAGATTCTTTTGTTGGAGCCCCAGATATCTGGGAGGACAGCTCCCCTTGCTGCCCATGGACCCTTGCTGAGATAGAAGGACAGGGGACCTGATGCTCTCTGTTTCCTCTGATCACCTTGATTAACTAGATCGTTGCCCCTGTGTGCTTCAGCTCCTGCTGACCCACTGAATCTTCTCCCTCCTGCAATTCTGGCTATAACATCCCTGGCACACTCTCTCGCACTTTCTGGCAAGCTTCAGAAGCTGCATCTCCTCTGCAAACTTGGTTTCTCGGAGTCTCCCACCCCTAACTTGCAGTCCCCAGACATGGTTGGACTGTAGCTCCCATTATCCCTTGAGAGTGGCTATGCTGGCCAAAACTGATGGGGTTTGTAGTCCAACAGCAGCTGGAGGGTCACAATTTCCCACCCCTCTGTTTGAAAAAGTCATCCCTCAAAATTTCCCCATGGGAACCAATGGGGCTGTCATTGACGAGCCAGAAAAATGAGGCCTTGACCAGTAGGAGGAGTCGGTGCATCTCTCCCCTTGGTTTCCCTGCCTACAATTGCATCTGGAGCGATCTGCCAGGAAAGTTATGGTAGGACGGAGAAAGCTATTCCTGTTTATGGCAAGCTGGCAGACTGGAGACCTTTATGACCCAATGGAAAGCTAAGTCAGTCAGTCTTTTCTGTAAACATCCTATAACTTTGAGGCTGGCTTATGAAGCCGCTGCCACCATTCATTCTGCAAAACGGATCCTCATGCCACATTTCATGCGGTGTTTTGCCTCCGAGTCATTCTATTATCAGGGAGTGCTCCAACATATCTTCCTGGAAAACTAACTAACTCTCTCCAGGCCAGATGCTTCAACCTCCTATGCTATGTGGGAGGCAAGTCAGCCAAAATCATGGTACTAGCTGGGTAGATTCAGATTAGCAAATGAATCCTAAAGGGGTTTCTTCTTTACATTTAAAATGTATGTCAATGGGGTACCAAGAGAAATCTTAAGATGACAAAATGCCTTCAAAAGTCCATCTCTTCCATCGCATGGACAGATGTTGTGCAGAGAATTTTGTCCTTGTTTTGTATTGCTTTTCATTCAATCTTCTGCTACAGATGGAACTGGATTTAACCAAAATGCATCCATATACCGTTGCGCACGTTTGCAGTTGCACACGTTTGTATTCCTAATAATGCATGAATCTCCCCATATGTAAATTCCTGAAAAAATGAATAATTTCGTGCTTTAGTGTATGAGAGAAAGTACCTGTTTTGTTTCTGCTCTTATTTTGTGCCTTTTTCTACAACTAAATGTGTGTAAAAGTACATGAAATAATAAGAACGGGTTTGAAATTCACGGATTACAAGTGACATGGGAAAAGCCAGTCCACTGTGGAGCCCAGTTCTTAGAAATGTGAACTCACTGGAACCTGTCGATGATTTTCCAGCATCCCTCTCAGCCCTCATCCAATTTGCAACAGAAAGAGCCCTCTGGGGACCGCTGAAATTTTATGAGCTAGGCAAGGAGATCTGTTTGTCTCCAAGAGCATTTGGTGTTCGGAGGTGTTTGCCTCCAAACTTGGAGATGCTATTCAGCGATCACAGAGACAGAAGCCCTTCCCTATTTATGGATACTTATTTATTATTTATTTTATTTATTTAAAATGTTTATATGTCGTCCTACTCGCAAAAAAGCCTCAGGACGGCCTACAATATAAAACACAACATAAATAAATTCCCGACCCACACTGGCTGCAGTTAAAACATAGAAAAGACAATATTAAAACTTATTCAAATATCACTGGAATAAAAAGGTCTTAACCTGGCACTGAAAAACAAATAACGATGGCACCAGGCGGACCTCTCTGGGGAGCGCATTCCATAGTCGGGGCGCCACCGCAGAGAAGGCCCTCCTCTGGGTACTCACCCTCCTAATTTCCTTCACAGAGGGTTCCCGGAGAAGGGCCTCTGCTGCCGATCTCAGGGGGCAGGAGGGCAAATATGGAAGAAGGCGTTCCTTCAGGTATCCAGGTCCCAAGCAGTTAAGGTTGTTAAGGAGAGTGACAGCAGCTAATGGCTGAGGATGATGGAGGTTGTAATCTGTTGTTAGTCCCAAATGGGAAGGAGATGGTGACAGCAGACCTGGGTAAACCTCACATTTTGAAAAAGTGCACATTTTAAAGGGGGAGGGGGATAGCTAAGGGGGCAAAAAATAGGAAGACATCTAAATGAGAGCTGAACATGTCCAGCGGGTGCAGAAGGAAAGGATGGAAAGGAATATGCAGGAAAGGACACTTCACACCATAACAGACACTTAGATGGTAAATCCTACGTATTTGGCAGCTATTAAGTTGAGAACACATTTATTTGAGAGTCAATTTCTTTACTTTGGAGTAAAGATGCACTAATGCTATTTAGGCTCAAATTACATAGGCTGTTAGTCATCTCTTCTCCCTGTATTCTCAATTTGTAGCTAACGCAGCTGCCTAGCCTTCAATTGCCAATAGGAAATTAGTGTGTGGAAAAGAGGAACTTCAGAAAGCTGTGTAGGATTAGGCTGCTTTGGTGCAGCAGATTCCATATTTTGACCCTACCCTGCGTGACGATGTACCTTTTTGTCAGTTCTGAAACTCCACCAATCTGCTTCAGAGGATGACCCATCATCTTTCTTAAGCATTTACCCTATAATATTTTACAATCTCCAGTCTAGCTCCACCTGCCCCCATAGGGGAAGGAAAAGAATGCGCCATTTCATTTCTCCATGTGGTCGACAAAGAGGGTGGAGAAGTGAGGAAGCAAATTGGAAGATTGGAACTAGTGAAGGTTGTTAAGGAGTGGCAGCAGCTAATCGCTGAGGATGATGGAAGTTTTAGTCTGGCACATCTGGAGGGTGCTGAGCTCAGGAAGACCTGTGCAGGCAATACTGAACTCTCTATTTCAATATACTGCACCAGCTGCCTGCCCTTGTCTGGGCTGAATGCAAAATTTTAACTAAGACATAGAACACCCTAAATGGCTTCGGACTACAGGATCGCAGGGAGTGCTTTATTCCACATATCCCTGCCTGTTGCCTAACATCTTCAGCTGGGCCCCCACCATGAGTTCCCCTCCCCAGGAAGGTTAAGGGGGAGGCTGCAAAGTGGAGGGCCTTTTCTGTGGTGGCACCCCAATTAAGGGACACTCTTTAGCTGGAGATTTTCCAGGTACCTCCTTACTGAGTTTCAGGCATCTGGCAAAAACTTTCCTTTTTCGGCACACCTTTGGCACAGTCCAAACTATCTACATCAATGCACCAGTGCTTAATTATATTAATATGTGCTTTATTTATATTTCATTATTTTATTGTGATTTTATTCTGTTTATTTATGATATTTTATTGTATTATTTTATTAATGTCATTTGCTGATTTTGTATTGATACGGCTGCCCAGAGAGCATGATGCTAACAGGTGGGCTTTTACACAAAATACATAAATAAATATTTCATGCACAAATTGCCCACTGGAGATTGGGATCGAATTGGCTCCTTTAGGTTCACAACAACAGCAGCGCCAAAGCAATAATAGGAACAAGAATGATGATGGCAAGAGCAACAACCTATCACAAACGTCACCTGTGGTTTGGATCCAAGTAAAGAACGTCAGTGAAACTTGTAGAGAGAAAGAGGGTCACCTTGGTTTGCTGCACATCTGTCCCCCAACTTCTGGCCTCTGTCAACATCTGGATCTGTCCTACATCCTCCCCCCCCCCCAACATCTGGCCTGTATCAGTTGGGAGCATGCTCTTGGAAGTTTGTACAGGCCTCCTCCCAGACTTGGGCTCAGGTTCTGACTTGGGAACAAAACCAAATTCAGTTGATTGAAAACCCAACAGATCCCCTAGCAAAGACTGCTGAATAGGCCAATCTGGGTTGCACGGCCCATTCTTGATTGTGTCCAGGCAGTAAATGAACATGAATTAGGACTGCTAGCCCCGGGGGCACTTCCTGTACTCCCCAGAAGAGCTGGACACTCAGAGGCATGGGCAGGCTTGCTCAGTGGTCACATGCAGGGGGCAAGCATTTGTGCCAGGCCTCACAGCTGTGCCCACAACAGTCCAAACTGCAAGAGCTGACATGCATCAGTATTGACAACTGTTGTAGAAGCTCCCATCTTCACCAGGAGCAGATCTTTGGAAAAGCCATTCCATGTTGAGCGACTCCAAAACCCTTTGCACCACACCAAGGATCAAAATACAATTGCAGAGAGTTCTGAAGGGGGTGGCAGATGGTCCCAGCTTCCCTGCTCCTAAAATATCCTGGTGCGGCATCCCCGGCAGCCCTGCCTCCCCTACACCGCTGTGCATGCGGTAGCAGGATACTGGTGCCCAGGCTCTGTGACCTAAGCCAGGTACCTCAGCTGGCCCCATCCACCTATCCGTGCACTCCTCACCTGGCTAGCTGACAAATTCCCACCAAGACGCAAGACTCCATCAGGGCAAGACTGTCATAACTGGGCTGAATGAGAATGCTTGAATCGAGCCCTCTCATTGGCTGGAGGAGCCTGTCCTTTTGGACCGGTTCTGGAATGATCAGATGGGGAAGAAATTGGCATCCCAGGAGTGCACTGGCCACAGGCAGCAGATGCTTCCGCAGTGAACCACCGGTGATTTCTTGGAGGCACTTTATTCCAATAAGATGGGGTGCAGAAGTTCCTCAAATGCACTCTATTCTTCAAAACTTATCTCAAAGTAGATCCGTAATACAGTCCTCTGACTCAGTATTCTTTGTTGCTGGTATAATCTAGCAAATTTCACAGAAATAAAGAAACAGAGCGAGTCAGAAGGGGTCTCCTGGGCCATCTAGTCTGACCCCCAGCTCCAGCTGGCTCCGCTCATGACATGCCCACCATTTCAGCCAATTTCCAGTTACAGTTTTCTTTCTAGGGGTTAAGCCTTGGGTCATAAACTGTCCCAAGAATTCATGGGTAATGCCATTGGGGTGTTCCTGTTCCCAGTACAAAGCAATGTGCTGTAGAATAAAACTAAAACCAAACCCAAAACTTCTTTGCCAATGTGTGTACAGAGAGTCGGGCAGGAGGGTCATTTGGCCTGGTCTGGCATGCCTTTTCTTTTGTTTGTAAGTTCTTATCCAAGTGGGTGTTTCCAACAAAAACTGACCCAGGAATCCAGAGTTAAGTACTCCAAGTGTCAGTTGGTTGACACAAGCTACCAGAAACTGATTTTTTATGGGGTCAGAGAAATACCCCACAAGTCTAAAACTATCATTTCCTAGTAATCATACATTTTTAGCTACCATTTTACTTGGATACTTTTCTAATACTTGAGGTGAAAGCATATCTCTTCTGACATCACGGGCACAAAGTTGTTTATCAGGCTTTTCATCAGCCCAGGATACCCTGGAAATTGGCTTAGGGTGGTCAACTGCCCCCCTAAATCCTCAGATGGACTTATGTTGTTAATGAGTTGTGCCTGCAGGGTAAGCAGGGTATTCCTGGGACACAGCTTGCAAGATCTGGGACATGGGGCAGAGAAGGAATGTCTCTGGGGGTCCCATGGGTCGCATCAGGGATTGCATCTCTGCAGGCCACTTGTCCCATCGTTCTCACGAAGCAAGGTTCAGCTCTTCCTCCGCCACCCAACTACAAATGTGAATTTCAAAAGAATTGTAGGAATGAGAGCCCTAGTAGCTCCTATTATCACCAGCTAGCAAGCAATCCCACAAATGCTGTAAATAAATAAAATAAACAGTGCTTTCATTGTGATCAGAAATCAGAGGCTAAGCCTGGCCAGAAGGGACGGGCACAAGCACATGGCAGTTGTGGTTCCCAGTTATGCTCTTCCGTCCTCCTACACAAACGTCCCCACAGTTGCAGCTTTCCTGAGAGAGTGGGTGCGTGTCAGAAATAAGTGCACATTTGTATTTTAACTACACGGGCTTTTTGCATTCAGCAAATATTGCTCGATGAAAAAGGTACCCTTGGCAGAAACATTTCACAGAAAAAGGCAAAGTACTAATGCTATCAAAATGTTCACCACTTGTATAATTGCAGGAGCTTAAATTTCTGCAACTGCAAGGAGAATCTGGAGGTTTCTTTGGAATCAAAACCAATCAACTGATCAACCAACCAAGGGATTTCCATAGAAAAATAAAAGTTCGAATTAGACGCGTGCCTATTTTAATCAGGTTTGTGACATTCCAACTCATGTGTGGTGGCACAACAAAAGTGATTGTGGATCAAGCTGGGGCGCAGGTGTTATTTGTCTCCCCCGAAGCACCAGGAGGTCTTTTTGGAATCCAGAGCTGATGCCGTGTGGCAGGGAACTGAATCTGCAGCAACCAGGAGATTCCTCAAGAAGGGAAATTCCAAAGCACATTTGGTGGTTCCACTTCCTGAGGAATCCCCAAGATGTTTCAAGAGACGTGAAAGAAGAAGATGAGAGCAGCAGCAAAGGGTTAGAACCCACCCCACACATCCTAAAACCCAAATGCTGGGATTCAGACTATTACGGCCAAGGGCCACCTGGCATGCGAGAGGGGACCCAAAAGTAACCGGACTCCTCTGGTGGGTGAGCATGTTGTACTACATGTTTCCAAGGGTCCATGCCTCTTGCAGGGACCCTTCTGCATCTGTCTGCCACCTGACGTCTTCAAGTGAAGTCGTGCTGAAACGTTTGTGTGATGTGGTGAGACGAAGGTGCCCCAAGTTGTGGCAATGTGGGGAGTGGTGGCTTCACCACGACAACACACCAGCACACAAAGCCTTGAGTGTGAAACAATTTTAAACCAAAAAGAGCATGACCCAGCTTACCCACCCGCCTCGTATTCACCTGATCTTGCTCTGTGCGACTTCTTTATATTCCCCCAAATGAAAAGAGACCTCAAAGGAAAATGTTTTGCGGACGTGGAACAGGTGAAGAAAAAAATGATGGAGGCATTAAAAGCCATCACTTTGCAAGAGTTTCAGGACTGCTTCAAAAAGTGGAAAACATGTTTAGACTGGTGCATTGCATCAAATGGACAGTACTTTGAAGGAGATTCAATTTGTAATACCTAAAGATAAATGCAATTTTTTATTACAAAATTCTGGTTTCTTTTGGGTCCCCCCTCGTATGAGGTCAAATACATCTTTGTATGGCTTGTGCACTTCAAAAATGCAAATTGTTTCATTGTTCGAGGCAACAATAATAAACGTGATTGAAGCTGGCATGGGCTGGACATGGAACGCGATCTCTCCTTCCCAGGTCCCAGTCCAGCACTCAAACACCACATCACACTGGCTCTCTCTCTCATAGTCCTTACTATTGAGCTGACCCTCCGTTGTAAGTCTGTGGGCACAGTGTCCCATTCTCCCCCAGTCCTGCAAAGCGTCAAATGGCTTTGGCTTCCTTTGGTTCAGTGGGGTGAGCTACAAGGACGTATCAGCCCACTTAATCCATAGTCCAACAAGCACTGGCCACACAAGTTTCTGCTGTAATTTGAGCCTTTCTCCTTAAAATGAAACTGAATGCCAAACTATAATGCCTGGAGAGCATTTACAGTTTCTCTCTGGTCCATGTCAGTCTTGCATGTAATATGTTAATTCGTCAATATATCAAGCGTACATCAATTCCGCCAAATCTTGGGTTCCAGTCTTTCTTACAATTTCTAAAAGCACCCTTTGCATGCAATGCTCTCCAATATAAATATTTCTGTACCAGACTTTCTGCAATGCACACTTTTTTTGTATGCTATCTTCCCTAAAACACAAAACTTTCTATTCAAATTTTCGGCTGGGAAACGAAGCACAAAACTCTGAGAAACATAGAAACAAACGGAGTCAAAAGGGGCCTCCCAGGCCATCTAGTCTGACCCCTGCTCCAGCCAGCTCCGCTCACGGCATGCCCACCATGTGCACGTCCAGCCTGTCCCCTTTGGGGCTCCTAGTTGCCCCTCAACAGACCTTTTGCAGTAAATAGCACTTTGGTGGCAATAAACAGCCAGAAAGGAGTAATTTTCTGCAGAAGTGAGTCTGGGACCCCCATGTAAATCAGATGCGCCTTCCCAATTTTTCCCCTGCAACTGTTCTTCAAGCAAAAGAAAAGTGACCGTATCAAGGACACTTGTTGGAACACATAGAAACAGAGTGAGTCAGAAGGGGCCTCCCGGGCCATCTAGTCTGACCCCTGGATTCCAGCCGGCTCCGCTCACGACATGCCCACCAATGGAAGTGTACAATTTACTCCAATCTGTAAATTGATCCAGGAAGTACAAATGAGATTGGTTCCCTTAAAAATGAAGGTCCAATGACATTCCCTCCACTAGCAGTTTGCAGTCCAGGGGCTGGGTGGGAAGAAGTTGACTGCATCACCACCACCACCCCCCCCACCACCTCATTGTATTTATATCCTGCCTTTTTCCTCCTATGAGGAATCCAAGGTAGGCTACATAGCTCCATGTTTATCCCCAGAACAACAACCCTGTGAGGCAGCTTGGTCTGAGAGTCTGTGAGCAGCTCCAAGTCACACAGTGAGTTTCGTGACTGAATGGGGACCACTCAGAGATCTCCCCGGTCCCCCGTCCACCACAAACCATCATGCCACACCAGTGAAGAAATGAATTTGCAATATAACCTCCTGGAAAGTTTGAAAAAAGAAGGAGCTACAGTAGTTTTCTTTTTTCTTTTTAAGCAAGGAGCTAAATTCAGTTCAGGCCCTGTGCATGAATATATATGACTACTAATTTCCCCTCCTTTGTTTGCCTATAATAAATTTTCAATTAGAGAAACAGAAAGAAAGCTTCTGTTTGCGCACAAGTACTCTGGTAATTAGCAAGGGAGGGAACACTTGAAGGTTTGATTCTTTTTTTAAAAAAATTAAGTAAATTGCTTTTATATTTTGCATTCATTGTCCTGAGCACGACTAAGGTGCATAAAGTAAATATGGGAAAAAGCGACCACAAGCCGGTCCTTGGAAAGGGAGTTTTATTTGCTGTTCAGGGTGAATGATGACAGATATGCAAAGCTGCATTTAATGAACGGGAAAATGTGCTGTTTAAATTGGGAAATGGATAGTCCTTGGAATTCCACTTGGCCTTGTACATGTGAATCAGGGTTCCTTAAACCCTTAAGGAATCTAGCTACTCTATTGAGGGCTCAATCCATGCATGGAGTTTCTTACAAGCCTCCGAACCCAGAGGATTGCAGCCATCCTATGCAAGGCAATTCGAGCACGGAGGTGATAGACACCCACCCTAAAAGTCAGCTAAATGGCCCATTTCAGCTGCAGGACTTTGGATGGGAAGGGAAGAAAGCTGCATCAGTCCTAGAATATGCAGCACCCCCCTGGATCCAGTCTCTCCCCAGCCTGCTCCTGCCATGCCCTCTTTTTACAGCCTTGGAGAAACAACTGGCTTGTTTCTTTCTGTGCTGGGAGATCTGAACAGAAAGGAGGTTCTTTTCTAACATTCATTCTAGGAATCTGAGGAATATTATGACTCTTCAGATGCGAACCAGGGCTACAAATTGCTCAGCCTGTTTAAATGCTGCCAAAATGGCAGCACACCTCAGGGATGTCTTGAGCAACTGTGTGCACACAATTATGGAAGTGTTCTGTATAGTGTGTGTGCAAAGCATGCAGGAACAGGCTGATTTAGGGAATCTGACGACATAGCTTAGGTTCCTTACCTGCTCCACTGCTGGAGAAATTCACAGGTAGAGGGAGATCTTTGTTGCCCACCAGGTCACCCAGATAATGAGAAGAAAGAAGTAATTCAGCTCATTGACCCAGCTGGACCAATGGGGAGCCAACACTGCTCAATCTGGCCTTGTAGAATCATAGGATTATACAAGAGTAGAGTTGGAAGGGGCCATGAAGGCCATCAGGTCCAACCCCTGCTGTTGCAGGACACCACATTACACCATCCCACTCAGGTGGCTGTCCAGTTTCGCCTTGAATGCCTCTAGTGTGGGAGAACCCACCTCTCCAGGCAGCTGGTCCCACTGCCGTATTGCTCTGACAGCGAGGAAGCTTTTACTGATATCTAGTCTGAATCAGAGTGGCCACAACCTGAGTTGATTATTCCATGTCCTCCACTCTGGCATCAGCAAGAAGAAATCTTTACCTTCCTCTCTGTGACAGCCTTGGAGGTACTTCTAGAGGGATATCATGTCCCCCTCAGTCTTCTCTTCTCAAGGCTGAACATGCCCAGTTCCCTCAGTCTCTCCTCACAGGGCAGAGTTTCCAAATCCCGGATCATTTTTGTTGCCCTCCACTGGACCCCTTCTAATTTACCTGCATCTTTGTTAAATCGTGGTGCCCAGAACTGGACACAGTATTCCAGGTGAGGTCTGACTAGTGAGGAGTATAGAGGAACTACTCCTTCTCATGATTTGGAAGTAATACTCCTGTTAATGCATCCCAAATTAGCATGTGCCCTTTTGGCGGCTGCATCACATTGTTGGCTCATATTTAGCCAATGGTCCACAATTACTCCAAGATCCATAATGTAACAGTGGTCACAGTCTTGGTTCCTTAGTTGGGTCCTCAGGAGAACCTCAGGCAACCTGAGGGTGGCCTTTCTCAGGAAGGCTGCCTTCCACAAAAAGGACTTCTCCATGGGGCAGAAGAGTGGTTTATTAGTTGGAAGCAGAAGGCATATATGCAGAGCCTTAGAAATCCTGAGAGTGGAACAGCTGAACCACTCGGGTTCCTGATTAATTGATGTCATCTGTTCAAGGTCGCATCCTTAAAGCTATGATATGCAGAATGGTTGTGTGAAAAGAATGGCTATCATCCCACCACTGAGAACTGACATGACATGAGGCCTCTCCCACAGCACGCTAGAGCATTAATCACACAACCCTGGTGTACAGGGCAGGAAAAGCAAACACATCTCAGCTTGTGTGAACCAGCTGTTACAGAGCTGGCCTTTGTAGAAGGCTGAAAGGCCCAGGAATAGCATTCTATATTGGGAAGCATTTGACAAATACCAGAGAGGAAACACACACAGAATAAAGTTTGCCTGTTGACAATGAAATAGATATGAAACAAGGACTAGGGCACGATCAGGTCCACCGACCTACAGGAAGGAGAAGCATATCGGTAAAGGGATAGTCACTTGGAAAGAGAACAGGCAGCTGAAACTTAGGACAGCTGATGGACGTTTGCTGCTACGAAATGGCCCTGCTGATTGAGGATGTAAAATCCATTCTTCCTACACCTTGGATATTTTCAGGCAAGAGTTGTCTGTCATGCACCATTGATGGGATTGGATTTTGTGTGAATGTGGTTGGATGCATTTGCACAAATTCATTCTCCAGGAAATGTGCAAGCCCCGACAACACATGCAAGTCTATGAAAAAAAAAGTATTTTCATGCTTCTGCCTATGAGAGAAATGTTCGTTTATGGTTGGTGAGTTTTTTCCTGGTATTTTTCTAAACTAAATTTGCATAACCTTATGCAACGTAGGGAAAAAAAGTATTAGCGGGCCCATGGAATTATCATAGCCTGGGATCAGATGCTCAGTTTTAACAGTGGTGGTCTAAGAGCCTGAAGGACACATGTCTTTTTACTCTTGAGGTGCAGGAATACTCAAGCTGACGTTTTTCTGGGAGGAGTGAGGAGTCTGTTCCATGGGTGGAAATCCGTCAGATTCTCTGTGCTCCCTGAACTGTGGTCTGCTTTGAAATGGCCACAATTGCAATTTCCTGGCAAGTGAACCCAGCCTTTGTGCAGTGCTGGCCAGGAATCAAGCCCTGGGTCAACACTGCATCCATCTTTCATGCCACATGAAGCAGTCCTTGTTTGAGCCACTGCATGTGATATCAAAAAGTTTTGCTGGCTGGGCAACCTTTGGTTTGCATACATCTGTGGACCTCCTCTTGGCTCAGCCCATTTTCCAAGACAGGGCTGAGCACAAGAGAAAGTCTCTGAATACAGGAAGGATGGTTCTGCAGAACTTTGGCAGATCGGGGGTGGGGGTTCAGATCTGGCACACCTGGGATACTGATCCACCCCTCCTGGATTCCTTAGGTGTCCAGGCACCCTTGTCCACATCACCAGGTCATTAGTACTTCCCTCCCTTATTCTTTGCTGCTTTACTAGCTTTTTAAATATCTCTTCCCCATTCTGAAAGTTCATCCTGCCTCTCTCTGGGGTTAGCTGCTGGAACTAGGTAGCATTAATGGAAAGAGAAAATAACTTGTAGCTAAACCATGGGTGAGATTTTCATTTTAGTTTGCCTTTCATGAGAATTTGCTAAAAACCACAACGTCTTTCATACATGAGACAAAACAAACATGGCAGGGAGTACAGCTAGCAAGTATGTCCATCCCAACCCAGGGCTTATGTGATAAACTCTGGGTTGGGATCACTGAGCTAGCCAAACTCTGATGAATTCAGCAAGCATTCTCTAGGCTTCTAGATGTAAGAAAAAGGATGTTTTCTGGGCTTGTGTCTTTTCTGCTCTCTCTCTGTCTCAGTATTCCTTCTCCAGCAAGGTATCACCGAAAATCATGTGGCAATAAAACTAGTGTTACTTAATTTTGTGCGAGAATTATAATCATAGGCTGTAGACAGAGAAGTAAGAAGGTCTAAGAAGATTATGAAAATTATAGGCCTTGTAACATAGGCACTCTGAAAATGAGGCGGGGACAATATATTTGCATTCTACAGCCTCTTCAAAGTCACTGTTGCATTCTCTAATCACATATAATAAACAAGTAGCAGAACAGCCCAGCATGGAGCTCCATTGACTGTGTCCTGGGTCTGTTTATAAATAGCCTATTTAGTAAAGTGAAGGGAGGGAGAGGCAATTCAGAATGAGAACTGTGACTCTGCAGATTTCAGCGTCCTCAGGAAGCAGGAGGAGAACGAAGCAGCCCACCGGAAGTTTGTTTAAGGGGCTCACCATGGTAGCTTCCCGCTTTTTCCAGTGAATGCTCAAACATGGATGCCAAAGATTATGCTGAAACTTTTGGGATCACCAGACTCCAGCAGTGGGCACTGCAAATGCACAGAGAAGGGTTCTAGAAGCTGCTTAGGTATGGACTATAAATGTTATAAATCAATTTTAAAAACCTGCACCTTGGAGATGAACACTTGTTTGTTTGTTTATTTATTTTAAACTTTTCTATACCGTCCCATCACAGACATCTCGGGATGGTTTAAAACAACATTAATAACATAAAATAAAAATAGAAGTAAAAGTAGCATAGCATCCAGAATAAAAAGTTTTTTGCCTGATGCCGAAAGGAAAGAAGTGTTGACGCCAGGCAAACCTCTCTGGGGAGCATATTCCACAGTTGGGGTGCCACTGCAGAGAAGGATCTCCTCTGGATAGTCACCCTCCTGATCTCTTTCAAGGATGGCTCCTGGAGGAGGGTCTCCGCCTTAGATCACTTGGGGTGGGGGGCATATAGGAAAGAAGGCGCTCCTTCTGGTATCCCGGACTCAAGCTGTTTAGGGCTTTACAGGTCATCACCAGCACCTTAAATTGAACCTGGTAGCCAGTGTAAATGAAAGAGAACTGTCATTATATGTGAATACCTGTCAGACCCATTAATATTCTGGCAGCAATGTTCTGAACCAATGTAAGTATCCAAACCGTCTTCAAGGGCAGCCCCATGTAGAGCGCGTTACAATAATCCAGTCAGGAAGTTAGCATAGAATGGGTCACTGTTGCAAGGCAGAGCTCATCCAGGTGAGGGCGCAGTTGGTAGACCAGCTGAAGCTGGAGAAAGGCACTCCTTGCCACCTCTTCCACCTGGGATCCCAGGGATAGCTCTGGATCAAGGAGCACACTCAAGGAGCACATCTCTCTCTTACCTGGATTGAGCCTCAAGAATGTTAGACTGAGAACCTGGGAGATCTGGTTTCCAGACTCCACTCACTGGGAAGCTCAATGGAGGACTTTGGGCCATCCATAGACTCACTCCCAAGCTACCTCACAGGGTTGTTGTGAGGAGGAGTTAGAACTTTTGCAAGGTAATAATAATAGTAGCACTGGGCATAGTAGTATATTGTTCTTTGTGCTATATTTCAAGAAGGAGGTCGATAAACTGGAGTGTGTCCACAGAAGCTACCCAGGGTGCTGAGGATTCTGGAAAGACATTTCTATGTATTTATTTACAAGAGTGATCTAGTGTTCTATATTCCAATATGATGATTTTGAAACAGTGCACAATAAAAGAGAAAAGAGTTAAAGGGATAAATCAAATTGTTACAAAATAATTAATAACTAATCAAACCAAGGTAGGTTAAGGTTGGGGACCTTCTTCCTGAAATAAAAAGGTTTTCAGCTGGCAGGGCAAACAATACAGTGTTGGTGCCTTCCTGACTTCCAGAGACGGGACGTTCCAGAGACATGGAGCCACTGCCTTGAAGCTTGTTCTCCAGGTGGACTTCGGCTGGGCCATGGGACCATATGGACCCACCAAAAGCATGCCATCCAGTGACCACAATACCTGAACATACGATGGATGGTTGAAAGAGCTGGACGTATTTAGCTTGGAGAAGGGAAGACTACTAAGGAGAATCTGAATGAATCCTCGGGATCATCTGGAACTGGACCAGCCTATGCTTCTGTGAAAGGCCATTGGATTTGGGAGGGCTGGAAGGGGCAGCTTTTAAGTTTGGAGAAGTGTGGTGTGGACAGGTTGGATTGGTGATGGAAATTCATCCTAGTCATCCTTTTGATCCGGACTAGAGCAGAGTTTGTAAAGCTTGTCTCTCATTTACAGATCCTCTGCATTTGTGTCTGAGCCTGGCTTTGGAAAATTTCCTTGGCATCTATAGTCAAGGTCCTGCATAAAGTCTAAACCTGGTTTCCTGATAATTTGGCAAATAGAAGATGGCCACCATCTCTTCCGTATTAAACTTCCCAATGAATTTACATTCAAAAAGTAGCAACCAATTCAGGGATTCTTAAATTTCTCAAGATAACTTGTTGCATTTTGGGCTATTCAGAGGAGGCCTATTAAATATACATTTTTGCAATGCCCATTAATCATAAAAAGACCTATCTCGAGTTACTCAATCATCTGACATAATGTATTCTCTCCCTGCACCTTGGGTGAGCAATCCAAGGGAGATTGACTTTCTTCATTTAGTCAAATAGATTTATCTGAACCAGGTTTCAAATGACTGGATTAAGCGAGGCAATGCTTACTCTTTGTGTCAGTGGGGGGAACATCAACTCAATACGAACACCACTTTGATTTCAGACTAAGAATTAGCACTGAAAGTACCAGAGTTCCTTCCCTATCATTCTTGTTTTATCTTCTTGTATTGCAAATGAACGAATATCCATCATTCGTGGCACCTTAGCAGGAAGAGAACGTGAGCTGCAGGGTGGAGGAAGGAGCAGTTCAAAGGATGCTGGCATCACAGCATCCGTAGTATTCAGAGAATCTGGTTTAGGGGAGGTCAGTCTTTGCAGAATCATATACAGGGTAGACCAGTGTGAGAAATGAATTCTGCTCAGCCTTCTATGTGAATTTAGCAAACCTGCGTTTCCCATGCCATGAAAGTGGAATGCTTCTGAGTTTGGAGATGCAGTTTGTTTTTTAAAAAAAGTAAGTGGTAGAAACAAGATGCAAATTATGGAAAAAGACACACAAAATGCATACAACTGGAGAAAGTACACTTAAAAGGGTAGCACATCAGTGCAAGGTACTCAGATAAATGTGTAACTTGCAGCAAGGAGCTCCCCAGATTCTGCACATTTCAGAAAATGTGTTCAGGAAACCCAGAAATGTCTGTGCTGGCCGAAATAACAGCAGCCTGAAACACTTGGTTGGAAGCAGGACGGAACAAGCTTAATCCTGAAAAATCCAACAGTATCTGTGAGACTGAGTTTATCAGCGACATCCATTCCTAATCTAGGTGACAAGCTGAGCCTGGATTTTGGAGAACTAGGCTTTCTGTCCTACCCAGGAGTACACACAACAAGACCTTGCTCTGAGCCTGCCTTATAACATGAAATCATTTTTCCATCACTTGCTCAGACTTTACTATGACTAGCAGGACTCTTTCACATGACTTACTGCATGATCCTTTTCAAGAAGAGTGGTCAAGGTCTGAACCTGGACATTTCTGCAGACCAAGGATTCCTGCTTCTACTGAGCCATGGTTTGTCTCCATATGCACTGCAGTAGGATGCACAGAAGACATACATGAAGGAAAGATGCACACAGAAGCTCAGCAGAGGGACCAGGACCAGGTGAACCTCCCCCATCAGGTGTAGTGACAATCCTTCCATAAATGCACTGGTCTAGACCTACCCATTACCTGCGCTGTGTCCCCAGCGTTCAGCATCTTGCTATTTATTGTTTGCTTTCCAGAAACAAAAGTGTGAAGTTTTCCAAACATCACTTAATTTTGAAACTGGGGTCTCTTTGTCCCCCAAACCGAAGCAAAGACTTGGGTATCAATTTTCCCTGGGTTTTTCTCCTAGAAAACTGGTCTAGAGAAGCAGGTTGGCAAAACATTTACCTCACCAAAGAGAGATTTCTTATCCTGTTCAAAATACCTCACGTGATTGAATGTTTTTTAGTTTTTCTTAATAAAAATGTTTGACTTAAAGTCTTCCCTGGATGGTGTATGATGTTTTCCTAATCTTTGGCATGTAATCTATGGAGTGTTAACACAGGTCTGCGGAGTTGTACTTTATATGACCCCAAAGAGATTTGTTAATTTGTGGAGGCATTTCACCAGCTTGGGATGAAATAAACCCCAAATTCACACACACACACACACACACACACACACAATTGGAAGGTGTTCCACACAGTGCAAAAGTCCAGAACAGGCAGTCTGAAGAACAGAATCCACTGTGCAGTAAATTTAGTGTTTAGTATTACAACAACTTCTTATTCTGCCAGTATTTTAACTGTTAAATTGGTTTTTAATGGTATTTTAACACAAGGGGATATGTCTTTTACAAAATCAGGAGTTCTGGTGGGTTCATCTTTATGGTTGCTTCATAGTTGTTTTTATTGATTTTATTGATTGGTTTTTATTGTTTTATATTGTTCTTATATGGTTTTTATTGTTGTAACCTGCCCAGGGAGCTATTTGGCTAATGGGGCAGGTTAGAAATCTAACAACAAAAACAAGCAAGCAAGAAAGCATGCAAACAAGCAGACTTCTCTTGGTATGAACTATCGTATTTTTCGCTCTATAAGACGCACCTGACCATTAGACGCACCTAGTTTTTAGAGGAGGAAAACAAGAAAAAAAATATTCTGAATCAAATGGGCACATCATCACAGGCACATTCCCCATCACTTCCCCATGGGCTGCACATCTGACAGACTTACTGCACACACATATTCGCTCTATAAGATGCACAAACATTTCCCCTTACTTTTGAGGGGGGAAAAGTGCGTCTTATAGAGCAAAAAATACGGTACTGGAAGTGGTGAAAGGGCTAAACTGAAATATCAAGAATTCTGACCTCAAGAATTCCTATAACACCAATCTGGCACCAACTATATAAGGTGGCTATTTGTTTCGGGGTTCATTTTAAAGCACCAATGTCAACTGTTAGAGACTTTAGCATGTGGTCCTACAGAATTGGTGACCTCCCAAATATGGAATCCTAAACTTGAGGGCCTCCATCTGTCCAAGCCCAGCTTGGGACAAGCAGGCAGGGTGTAGTACTGGCACAAGCTTTTGCTCTGAGCACTGGAAAGGATTCTTGAGCTCTCTTAGCTCTTCATCTTGCCTTTGGATGGAGGCAGGAACTGAGCAGCTTGTGATAGCTGTGGAGCCATGTCCTTGTTTACTGTTCTGCTCCCCAAAATTTGATTCCCTGCAATCCTGAGGTGGCGACACCAATTCTGAGAGCAGAAAATGCCATACAGCATTTCATGATAATGTGCCAGGAAGGGTGGGCTGTGGGTGTGGGTGGGAAATCCAGGTGAGGAGCCTCCCAGCTGAGGTTGTAGCTGTGGCTCTGGCCTCTGGCAGGAAAGTTTCTGGAGGAATATTGCTCAGATAATGTCTCTGGGAATATGCAATTGTTTTCTTAATGGCTTAGGTCTAAATGACCAAAAGAAGTATCTTCTCCCCTGCAAAGTTGCCTTGGGCCTGTCACTATTACAAGTATGAGGAAGACGTAGAAACACTTTTTTGGTGGTGGCACCAGCATCTTGGAACACTTTTTTCTTTGGAAGGTCTGGTTGGTTCCCTCTTTTCCTGCTTTTAGATGGGCCCTTGGGAAGTTTGAACAGTCTTGTAACATTTAGCACTCTGTCATTTTAAGCTGTTGTATTTAGAACAGCTCTTTAGAAGGCCAGATCCTGAAGATGAAACTCAAATACTTTGGCCACCAAGGACTCCCTGGAGAACAGCCTGTTGCCGGGAACAATAGATGGCAAAAGAAGGAGATGGCAGAGGATGGGGTGGCTAGATGGAGTCACTGGAGCAGTGGGTGTGAGCTTGGGTGGACCCCAAGGGATGGTGGAGGACAGGAAGGCCTGGAGGAATGTTATCCATGGGGTCGCGATGGGTCAGATGCAACTTCGCGACTAACAACATGTTGACTTAATTTAATGCTGCTCCTTATGGATTGCTGATGACATTTTGAATGCTATTTTGTTTGAATTAAGAATAAGTTTGCATTCTCCCTCACTCAGGGCACCAAGAATAAGTTTTCTAACCCAAAGTAACATCAATAAAATAAATAAATGAGCCTTTCCTGTCATTTCATGGCATCCAAATATCTGTCATTTGAGGAGGCAGTCCTGCTCTGTATCATGGAAGGGTTGACTCCTAGATGAAAAATAACCCTTGGAGACTATTAAGAAGAATGAGCAAATATACATTGCTTGGAATGTTGTGGGAAATGCATGTTTTTGCCAAGAAATGAGTTCCTTAAAAATGACCAAGACAACATAAATGGTTGAAACATCCATAACTCATTAATCTTGGGTTCTCTGCAACTCAGTTACAATTAGCCTGCTCTGGGAAACTTCATTATTTCAGGGTGCCCTTTAAGTAATGGCGTGGGTGTGTGTTGGGGGCAGTGGCAAGCAATGAAAGCACACCGCATTGCTTTCTCTGCCTTCTCACAAGATGTTTTGCCCATTGAGGGTTTCAGCCAGGCAGCAAAGCCCTTGTTCAGAAGTCCCTCCACTGGTGGCATTCCTACTTGCTTTGCCTTCTGCCTGATTCTTCGTCTGTCCTCATCAGGGCCTGCAGGTCAGCTAAGGAGAGGGGAACAAGTGATCATCCAAATCACGAGAATTCACTGAACAGGGTCTCAGCGTCGTTTTGTGCCCAATTTCCATTTGCATTTGCAATCTCCTCTCTCCATGTATGAATGGAAACCTTGCACAAATCCCACAACAGGAGAACAGGAGATGTGTGCAGATCTCTTCCATCGTCCTTTCTTGCTCAAATTGTCTTCATGGACTCAAGCAGGGCTGATCAAGGAAGTGTGTGAAACACAGGACGCAACTCTATTTTGCCCATGGCAAACGGTATTATTGTTATGGTTATTCCATTGCATTGATATCCTGTCTTAATTCCTCTAGTAAGGAACCTAAGGTGGCTTGCAAGTCTCTCTTCATAGAAACACAGAAACAGAGTGAGTCAGAAGGGGTCTCTTGGGCCATCCAGTCTGACCCCTGGCTCCAGTCAGTTCTGCTCATGACATGCCTACCATGTGCATGTCCAGACTGTCCTTGAACACCCTCACCAAGGGGGCATCAACCATCTCCTGTGGAAGCCCATTCCATACCCTTGGGGCCCCAACTGTCAGGAAGTACCTCCTGGCATCCAAAGGGAACCTTGGTTCCTTGAGCGTTACTCCGTTGCAGCGCGTCCTGCCTTCCTCTGCAGGGGGGAACAGGTCTCTCCCCACAGCAGCAACCCTGCGACTGGCCTGAGTCATCCAGTGAGCTTCACAGCTGAGTGGGGAATAGAACTGGCATCTCCTGGATGCTAGGCCAACACTGTCACTGCTGCACCACTCCAGCCTCTGGACTTGGAGGTTTGGCCCATGCATGGTGCAAATCTTGGCCGTGGTGATGTCCACTGCCACAACATCCCACTTGGGAATTTCCTCTCGTTGGCTGTCTTTGGTGAGGCTGCAGGACCTCAGCGCTGGGACTCTGAAGAATCCTATGGCCTCCCAGGTGAATCTGGGAGACCATAGGATTGTGCCATTAAGGGGTTTGCAGAAACCAGTCTGGAATCAGGAGCAAGAGGAACGCAAGCGCGCATTTGACAATTTGTTAATATTTCTGCAAAGATGCACTTGTACTTGCATCCAAGGCTTTGAATGTCCATGCTCACATGTTTTGTGAGCCAAAATAAAATACTCATGCATTCTTAAGGTTAGCCAGAACTTTGATATATGTGGTCTTTTCAGACAGGAAAGTCAAGGAAATTGCTAAATGAGAGCTATCATTGTTTTGTACATCAATAAATGTTTAAAGGCAAGTGAGCTGAAGCAAGCCCAGAAGACACAGATGTTTCTTATAGATTCATAAGTATTTATTTGTTTCTGTTTTAGTCCCGTTGGGCTTTAAATGGCAATTAAATAGCCCTTTTTAGTAGCTAGTTTAATGGTCATTTCAATTGCATACCTTCCAATGCCCAATTGTCATTAAAACCATTTCCTTAATGCTGTGCAACACCCAGTAAAATTTTGTTGAGTTCAATAAAGTCATTGAAAAGCATGTAGAGTTAATTACAAAATCTTTTTGACTGGTGTTCCTTGTGCAAGAAACACAAAAATAGCACTTTGACAAAGTGGGATGGAAGAGACCAAAGTGGACTGTAAAAGATGGGACAATGCGGTCCTCTTTTTGCAGACTGCATGGCATCCCATAATACTTCCGTAGGGTCTGGAGTCTGAGGATGTCACCACTGACGATGCTGAAACAAAGCAGCACTGTTGCAGATGGACATTCTGGTTTAATGGACAAAACAGTTCTTAACTCTCCCCTTGGCTGTGTGCTTTTCTGGCACTGACCGGCCACAGAAAAATGTTTCTTTTTAAGCATTATTGTAAAATATATTTACTTGTTTATGTACATTTCCATTATTGTTATTCCCACTTGCAATTGGCTTTGTAGCATTGTGGCATAATTCTCTTTTGTCCACGGTCCCTGATTGGGTAGGATAACAGATGTGACCATTCAAGCGAGTAGGAAACAGTAGGAAAAATATGTTAATAATCCACTAAAATTTCTAGGTTCTACTAAAAAGAAAAAAGAAAGAAAAAGAAATAAAAAGGGCAGGATAGGAAAGGAACAAGGTGAAACAAAATGAAACTGGAGAGTATTTGATAAAGGGTTAGAGTTAGGGCTTTGCACAGTAAGATCAAGCTAGATTTGATGTTAAATGAATGAGTGCATATAAATTCTCTATAAAATAGAAAGTTTGGGACTTCACAATCCCAAATAAGGATCCAGAATACCCTCCCCCTGACATATTCCTGATTACATTTTCCACCTTCCGAGCCAGAACTTTCCCTGGAAGCAAAAGTGACAGCAATGAAGCTGTCAGGTGTTGGGCACATCTTGAGAAGTTCAGACTCACTGGAGAAGGGCAGGTTGAAGGCAGGAGACATGAGAAGGGCCAAGAATGAGATGGGTTGAGTCCATCAAGAAAGACACAGCCCTGGCTTTACAAGATCTGAGCAGGTCTGTCCAAGCCAAGGCAATTGTACTGATGTGTAATTAGGCTTCATCTCGGGGTGGGGGGGGGATTATACCTATATTGTATTATTATTAAGCATTGCATTATGTATTATATTGTATTCTGTACTGTATAATTGTACTAAGGTTTGTTTCGATTTTGTATTGCTTAAAGTTAAATATTGCATCGCTTGATTGCATTGCTCTAATGTATTATTGTATTTGTTTAGAATATGTATTTTTTGGTTCTGTTGTAAGCTGCCCAGACAGCCTTATGGGCTATGGAGAGGCATAAATGAAATGAATGAAATGAAATGAAACATTTGGAGGACATTGATGTGGAGAATTGCCACAGGTCAGAGATGACTTGATCGCACCTACCAACAACGAAGCAGAGGTTTTGTGTTGAAACTAGCACATTCCTACCGAAAACAACACAGAGTATTTTTCACGCATGTGTTTGCCATATTATCCTCGTGGATTCACTTTGCTACCTACCTCCTATCTAGCAATGCAGAACAGACAGCTCTGCAGTGAATAAAAAGTCTAGACTTCATTGCCGAAATGTGGGGAAGCCAGAAGTTTAAAAAGTTCTCTCTCAACTCATCTCCTGTGTGACCTCTCAGTTATCCTTAGGGATTCTGGTTCTAATTTGCTTGACTTTTAGTTAAAGAGCAACTCTGCTTCGCAATCAATTCCTGCCCTTCGGGGATTGCTTATGGCAGGTTTCCCTGTGTCTTTAATTTGTGCTCTTTCTATCAAGACAACTTCAGGAAATTAACACCAAGTAGATCCTGGCCATCAAATCACCAAGGATAAGTATCAGATTCAGAATAGGACTGCTGAGACCCTGCTTAATTCTTTGTTCATTATACTGCAAGTTCATTGAGTTCAGCCATTTATACTGGAAAATACAAAATGAAAATCCAGTGTAAGGGTTGAGGGTCATCACCATTGCCTTTATTTCCACTCTTATTTTAACAATTTTTCTTGGGACCCTGCTTGCTCACAGCAATCTATGGAACAAAGACAAGACTCACAAACAGTTCTCTGCCTCAAGGAGTTTACAATCAAGGGGAATTGCAGCTGGGAAAACAGAAGAAAAGGGTGAATGGAATAAACAGCTTATCACCATTCTAGCACACACTACTGAGTTGAGCTGTATGAGAATTTTCTTTCTGTTCATATGAGATCAAAAGTGGTCTGCTCATCCGCACCACCCCACAAATGCAAATTTTGCAGGTAGAACTCACACATTTCCAAGCTCACAGTGTTCATTCACAAAGGATGTGCTTTAGGAAGATGTGCACTTTCATTTTCATGCTTTAGTCAATGGGGGGGAGGCACATGTTTTGATGCTCCTGATATGTATGCTCTCTGTTAAAGCAGAAACCAAAATATTCTCATGAGGAAGAAGGTGGTCCATGCTTCAAGGGAAGTCTCTCTTGTTCCTGGATAAGGTGGAAACAGAGCCATACAACTGGTTCTGATGACTTATTCCTACCCTCTTCCTTCCTCTTTTCTTTTTCCTTGCATGCTCT
This sequence comes from Varanus komodoensis, assembly GCF_004798865.1. Classification (NCBI taxonomy): domain Eukaryota; kingdom Metazoa; phylum Chordata; class Lepidosauria; order Squamata; family Varanidae; genus Varanus; species Varanus komodoensis. The sequence goes on along the minus strand of NW_025335941.1, from coordinate 61,944,309 downwards.
GACTTTTAGCTGGTAAAACTCTAACACATCAGTTTTGTGCTACTGATGATATATAAACGGCTGGGAGAGACTTTAGGACTAAGGAACAAGAGAAAGATGATTTCAACACCCAAAAGATAACTAAACAAATGAAAACAAGGTTCTGGTGTGGCCACCAGCCTTTCAAGAATAAGGGCTCAGCGGAATCAATTCGGGCCTTTCTATGGACAGAACTGTTTCCATCAGGGTGGGGGTGGGGAACACCTCCCCTTACCTGTGATATTCGCAGGCCTCTTTTGGTTCTCAGGGGATGTAAGTGCTGCTGCAGATCCATTGCAATTTTTGGTTTGAGCCTCTGAGGGTGCAGGGCTCGATCTTCAAAATAGGTTCACCACCATAAACCTGCATGGATAGTCCCTATAAAGTCTAAAATTAAAGCAGCAAGGGATAAGGAACCCCACTGGCACCAGCATCCCCTGCATCTGAGGGTTGCAAGGTGAAGGAGACCTTATCCCATGGACAGAGGGCATGGCTTTTCTGTGTTCTTTGGTCTTGGAAGACTCCTTCCCCAGTGAAGTCCTCACCACACCCCCATGCTGGAGGTGTCAGCGACTTCAGAATAAAGCAATAGTTCTGCAAGACTCAGAAGGCTCATCAGGAATGGGGGTGGAGGGTTAACTCCAGGGTCAGGTCAGCCAGGCTTGAAAATATCTCAGAAGGCCTCTCTAACTTGCTGAAGCAACAGCACTTTCTGAGTGAATTCTAGCCAGCATAAATCAGGCAGGACTTGTATAGCTGGGCTTGACACTGGTTTGCCCTTATCAGAAGTGAAACTGCTCCTCTGGATGATGAGCTGAGGTAGGCACAAGGCCATTCCTCACAGTCCCGCAAGTGCCTTCAATTTCCTTTGTGAGCGACCCTGAAATCCTTTGGAGCAAATGCTTGTTCAGGAGAGACAGCTGCAGAGATGAGGAGAGAACGTCCCACTGGTCTTCTAAATTGGTGTGAAAGTTACCCTTTGGTTTCTGCTCTGGCAAGGCTTCCTTGGGTGTTTCTTTGGGCTTGGGTGCAACTTGAGGTGAAGTACAATGTTGTGATCACCCACCATTCCAAGTTCAACTGGATGAAGTTAGGTCTTTCTTGAAGAACAGTGGGCTTCCATCCTCCGTTGGGCCCGAGGACAACAGGTTGGCTTAGGAGAGTCAGGGAAAGTTCTGTGGCACACGCAGGTCTCTCCTGGCAGATGCCAACACTTCCTCCCACCCCCAGATTGTGCTCCCTGGGCATCTGCCTCACTTCGCCTCATGTGGGGCCAGCCCTGTTGTGGTTGCACAGCCATATCACAATCTCCGGGATTCACGCATGTTCCTCTTGGTCTTCCTGCTGGAGTCATGAGCAAGATGGGGATGGGAGTTATTGGCAGCTTTTTTTTAAGCAAGCCTAGTGGTGCGGTAGAGTTATTTATGTGTTAAAATGCGGTCTTCATTTATATATGCACTTTTGGATGTTTAATTGCTTTGTTTTATATTGCATTTTTTTCTTTAATTATATGTTGTTCCCTGCCCAGGGAGCTCCAGCCATTGGACAGTATTTAAAAAGTTCATAGTAAGTACTCTTCAGTATGAGTTTAAGATGTGGATTTTCAGCAAAATCTGCATTTGATGCTTTCTGTGTTGGACTAGAGCTCAGGAGATTTAATTTCAAGTGCTCCTTGTCCATGAAATTCACGGGATGATTCTGGTCCAGTCGCTGTCGGCCAGCTTAACCTACCCAAGAGGGCTGTTGTGAGGATTCAGCGGAGAGAATTATATAAGCGACTTTGCATTCTTTTCAAGAAGAAAAAAATGGGATATGGTTTTAATAATAATAGGATTGATTTGCTGTTATTCTTTTTAATTCACGTTTTTGGGGGACTTTTGTTCTTGCTGTTTTACAAAAGTGCGTTTTTGTGTATGTGCGTATGGGGATATCCATAGGTTTTGAGCCGGTGTTTGGAAAAAAAAGGGGATAGAATCCTATAAGAGCAGCATTTCATAGGGTAGCAAGTGAATGAGCAAAGGAGAAGCTTTTTACTGGTATCATCATCATCATCATCGTCATCAAGAGATCAGCTCACCTGACTCATGGGTTGAAGGGCAATGCAGCAATTGAACCTGTCATGGATTCAGTGACCTGCAGCCTGCCATTCACAGTGCAAAGCGAGGCATTTACTGTGTCTAAGACACCTGTGATCGCATACTTTAAAAAGGAAATCCATTATGCCAATGTTCACCCATAGATCACCCTTGCAGTATTGGAGCAAATTGGTTTAAACTATAATGGATTGAGGAGATTTATGAAGAAACATTTGCTAAATACAACAGCCACTGAATGATTATGTTTTGTGGAATGCCTTTCCTTGGAGATTTTCAGTGATGAGCTGGGTACGATTCTAGGTCCTGCTCCAGAGTTTGGTTAGCATAGCTTAAGGAGCAGGTGGGATGTTAGGATTTGCTGGACCCCTTCATTAATGGCTTAATGAGCTTTTCTACCTTCTCATATTGCAATTAAGTATTGAAATCAAGAAAATAACTTAAGCATCTACCATTGGTTTCTTGAGTCTTGCAGCATTTATAAGGAGTATTTCCTGAGATACAAGCAAAACTGGACAAAACACAAGTGAATTGGCCTCAAAAAGAGATAAATTATTTGCTTACGTGTTTACGAAAAGTGACTCCCTGCTGCATCGCAGTGTGATATATGAAGATGCACAACAAATGCATAAAATTGATCAATCCACTCTACGATGCACTAAATTTAAAGAAATTTGAGGATTCATGGTGTTTTGCTCACTTTTCAGCTATTGGTACACATGCATGGCTGCATCAATCATCTCTCTTAGGTCTCATTGGTTCCAGTGGGTCTCCTCAAAGTAGTACTGGCATTGGAAATAACCCAGGCTTTTGCTTTGAGGTAGAAACAGTTGGGCTGAATCAAAATGCATGGCCATGCAATGACCATGTTGGCAGGGGGTGATGGGACTTGTAATCCTGCACATTTGTCAGGCTGGGAAAGCTGCTGTAATCAGTATGCCACAATGACTCTACCAAAATTTTAGAAATAAAATAAAATAAAATAAAATATGCAACGGAACGGAACAGAACAGAATGGAATGAACCCTCCAAATGAAATGCACCCATTTACAGAGGCACCGTGGCTCACGAACTTAATCTGTTCCAGGATTCTGGTCGTGACCCAAATTGGTCATGAGCCAAGTTAAATTTCCCCATAAGGTTCAATGTAAATAAGGTTAATCCGTTCTGTAACTTTTTTTATCAGAAAAATGTGAAGCAAAGTGACAAAGAGCAACAAAGATTGTGGCCATCTCTCCCCCCTCAACCCCGAGCATGAGCGTGGCCATCTCCCCACTCCCCCAGCACGACCACAATCACGCCCGTCATCCCGGCGTGCTGGGGGGGAGACAGATGGGCACAAATGCAGGCGTGCTGGGGAGGGGGAGACCGGCACAATCGCGGGTGTGCTGCAGGGGGAGACAGACATGATCGTGCTTGTGGGGGAGATGGTCAAGATCGCGGTTGCGCTCCTGCAGGAAGGACGGGCACAATCACGGCCATCTCCCCACTGGGGGTGGTGGGGAGATGGCTGCGATCTCTGTCACCACCCAATGCAGAGTTCGCTACCTGATTCATGAACTGGGGTGTTCGTGAGTCAAGGTAGCACTGTATGTTAAGGGAAATTGGAAAGTTTTACTTAATAAGATGCCAGCATTTGTGAAAGCTTTGTAATACACTCAAAATCTAAATCAACCTACTTGCTCCCATCCACCCTATTTTATGAGACCCCACCCAAACTGTGCGGTTAAGAAGTGTCTGTTATCCAAGATGTAACATCACCTTGGGTAAGACAGCATGAGTGTAGCGCCAGTGAAGCATGAATGTTGTCTGATTAGCATAATTAGAACACTGACAATTATACTCCTCTCTCATTTAAATGAACATGTTTTAGAGAGAGAGAAAAAGCACGTTCTTAGACGAAACTTTCAGGAAGCAGCTTGTTGCATTTCACCCTGTTCTTTAGTAAAAAGGGCTGTAAGCTTGCAACTGAAATATTTTGGAATAAAGCAAATAAAGGGCATTCAATGTATTTTCCTATACCAGTCCTAAGTCACTGTGAGCCAAAATTCCTCTTCCTATATCTCTCTCCTCTTGGAGAGGAGGAATGGAATTGAAAGATGTTCAGAGGAAGGATGGGAAAGATAAGAAGGTAGGGTAAAACTTACCCACAATATCAATGACTTTCTCTTACGATATATCTAGGATAAACTTATTTGATGCTGTAGGTCCACTGCTGTTGCTGAATTGTTTCTCTAATGTTGTTATTCTTTGTGGTCATGTCAACTCTAACTTTTGGCAACCATATGAACAAGCAGTCTGCTCAATGGCCTGTCTTAACAGCCCTGCTCAGCTGGTGTTAATTCAAAGTTTCAAATGGATTGATTCCTTTACAGAGTCAACCCATCTCATATTTGGTCTTCTTCTGCCTTAAGCTTCCCCTATCATGATTGTCTTCTCCAGTGACTTCTGCCTTCTAATGAGGCAAATACATAAATAAATACACACTGTTTAGGGTTGAGAGGGTATTCTGCTGCTATTTATGCATTTCGCTCCTCAATCCAGTGCTACCCCCTGAAAATTAATGGTGGATTTTGTTTATTTAGTTATAACATATATATCCATCGCATATCCAGTCAGAATCTCTAGATGGCTTACATTAGGACTGAGCCCCCTTTTATATCCGCCCTGGCAGAATGTCAAAGCAAACATTCTCATTCGAGAAATGTATTTTCAGTCATCTTTCTAACTACAAAAAGACTGGCTGAATTTAGCAAGCCCTGTATCTGCAGAAGGAAATGACCTATCATCTTCAAATTTGTTCTGATGTCCCTAGTGAAGTGGTAGTTCTATATCCATCTTAGGGTATGTTTGGAATTGGCCCAGAACTTTCTGGAAAGCATTAGATTCTGCTTTAGAATCACATGAACCTGGTATAGAGCCAACTCCCCATCTTCAACGAATGAACTTGAGGAGTTGAAGGACGTTTCAGAGCAAGAGGGGAAAACTCATTCGGAACTGGCTGAAGATATTCCCTATTTCTCAGAATCTCTAAAGCAAGTGAGCTTCTTTTGCTAACCTCTCTGAAGCCTGAGGAGCAAATGAGGACTTCATGGAAAACAGCCCAAGATCATGGTGTGCCTCACACTGTCAGAGTGAATGGCTGTTGAAGTCAGGTAGTCCCTTTAACTGGAGAAGTTTTCTCACCAGAGATGCAGTTGGGCCAACTAGACTGAGTTGCAATGGTACCTAAAGCATCACCTTTTGTAGTCTGGTGCTGAAACAACACTTCATTGCTGCTCTAACCTCAGTACCTCTCAGGGCTGCCCAGTGAACTGTCTCAAATTAGCACTCTGCAAGAGTCTGAAAACCGAAGGCGTGCCAAGCTTGATCAAAACTTCCAGTCCAAAATGGCTAAGCAGATGCCCACAGAAAGCCCCAAAGCATGATATGAGTGCAGTACTTCTCTTCCACTCATAGTTCAAACTGGTATTCAGAGGCATATTACCTCTGATCCTGCAGATTACGAATCTATAACCACTGTGACTAGTAGCCACTGATAATCTTTATGGATTAAGGCTGCCGATATTGGTGGCCATCACTGCATCCTGTAGTAGCAAATCCAGAAATTGTGTCCTTGCTAGAAAACTCTGACTTGGGCCAGAACCTTCATTGCTTGGAACTTGCGAAGAGGCTTGATTATGATTGTGGGGTCTGCACCATTGCTTAGAGTAGACTCACACAGTCCACACAGATGTTTCTCATGGAACCCTTCTCCTAACTATAGTAGATGTGAAGTTTCAACACTAGTGAAACTTCCTAGGATGTAGCTGTGAAGAATGAACAGTAACCACAGTGAGAACATAGAGACATTATTGATAGAAGACCTAATGACTTATGGACATGGCAGAAAGGAATTGCTAACAAGTCATTACCGTAGAAGCTGTAATTATGGTACCCAGAACCTATTTTTTATATTCTATGGGAGCAAAGGTCTAAGTAATGGATAATCAGTTAAAAAACATCAAAAGGAAATTGATGATGGAAGTGGCTATTTCTGCCCATCAGAAGATTCACGTCACAGAGGCTGTGGAGTTCATCATGTGTGCTTTTGAGGCTGCAGCCCCGTTCAAAGTTTGCTTTACTCTGCTCTAGGGGTTTTACTTCTGAGTAGACCTGCCTATGTGCCTGCTGTTGAAGACCCAAGGTAATCAGAACACATCTGTAGCCTGATCAGTTTACTCGGAAGTAATTCCTGCTGATTCAGTCAGATCTATGTAGTGAGTGAATCTGACCACCCTTCTTGGTGGGCATCTCAGAGTCATCCTGGCCAGGATTCTCAAGATGGAGACCTTGGAGACTTGATCATGGGGGTTTTGGAAACCCAGGGAAAGGCACAAGCCTTTGAAGTACAGTCAAGGTTGCTGCTCACAGGTTTGCAGGCCAGTCAAGAGAGCAGGGATGCTGAAGAAGGGGTGAGGGAGGCCAATTGCCTTGCCCAGTCCCTGACCCCATGGCAAGGGATTGGAAGAGGCAAGCTACTCTGTTAGAGGGCTTGTGTAGGCCTTGCTGACCGGCCCTTCATCCGTGGGAAGCACCTGGAGAGTGGGGCCCACAGAGTTACTAAAAGGGGTGGAATTCGGGTTCAACATTTTTGACATGAGCAGAGGCTAATCCTGCAACTCACTAGGCGGTTTAGAGATGCCTTGTCTTGTTGCTGCAAAGTGCCAGTAACGATCAAGAGTGCCAAAGGACGGACTGGTGTTTTAGAGCCTAAGGCCAAGGGCCAAGGGAAGGGAAGGGAAGGGAAGGGAAGGGAAGGGAAGGGAAGGGAAGGGAAGGGCCAGCTCCAGGACAATATAGTCCCAAGGACGTCTGCATAGGATCATGGTCTGGGGGCCGTTGGTGGACACACTTGTCCAAGCCCACTGTAATGTACAGTGGTTAACCTGCAGATATCTAGAAAAAACAGGCACAGTCTCAAATGGGATCTTGATCGTATAGGACCTCTAGGAAAAGGATGGGCACCCACAGCCCTCAGCCTAATTCCAGAAGCCTCCGAAAGTGAGCATACCATCCAGCTCTCAAAATCAGTTCAGGCCAGGTCCAGCTGCTCTGCTTCTTCTCTCTAACCCATCCCAGTCTTTGGATTTCTTCCCTTACTTCTCTCATTCTATGCTTCTCTCTGTACTTGTACAATTCCGCTTTTTGCTTTTAAGAACTGAAATCTGTTTTGCTTTCCTCCAACTCTAACCAATCAAGATGGTGGTTTTTGTATTTACCTAGTACCTTGTTCCTGAGTTTAAACTCCACTTTCTGTCCCTCTCTCTCCCTCTCTGATGTTCAACTGAACTTTATAGCCCCTGCTT
>NW_025335941.1:61936340-61936750 GCF_004798865.1 Varanus komodoensis | reverse complement strand
ATCATCATGTGGGATTGGAATGCTACAGTGGGAAGTCAAAAGATAACTGGAATAACAGGCAAGCTTGACCTTGGAGTACAAAATGAAGCAGGGCAAAGGCTAGCAGAATTTTGTCAAGAGAACACGGTGGTCATAGCAAACACTCTTTTCCAACAACTCAAGAGACAGCTCTACATATGGACATCACAGATGGTCAACAGAGAAATCAGATTGACTATGTGCTCTGCAGCCAAAGATGGAGAAGCTCTATACAGTCAGTAAAAACAAGACCAGGAGCTGACTGTGTCTCAGATCATGTGCTTCTTGTTGCTAAATTTAGGCTTAAATTGGAGAAAGTAGGGAAAAGCACTAGGCCACTCAGGTATGACCTAAATCATATCCCTGTATATTCATCAGGGATATGATTTAGG
>NW_025335941.1:61935017-61936240 GCF_004798865.1 Varanus komodoensis | reverse complement strand
ATTTGTCACCTCTACTGTATATTCATCAGGGATATGATGAATATACAGTAGAGGTGACAAATAGATTTAAGGAATTAGATCTGATAGACAGAGTGCCTGAAGAACTATGGACAGAGGTTCACAACATTGTACAAGAGGCAGCAACTAAAACCATCCCAAAGAAAAAGAAATGCAAGAAAGCAAAATGGCTGTCTGAGGAAGCTTTACAAATAGCTGAGGAAAGAAGGAAAGCAAAAGGCAAGGGAGAAAGAGAAAGATACAAACAATTGAACGCAGAATTCTAGAGAATAGCTAGAAGAGATAAGAATGCCTTCTTAAATGAACAGTGCAAAGAATGAACAGTTCAATCCAGACAAGATGGAGGTCCTGTTGGTAGGCAGTTCAGGCTTCGGAGAAGGTGAATTGAACCTTGTCCTGAACAGGGTTGCACTCCCTCCTAGGGATAAGGTCTGCAGCTTGGGAGTGCTCCTCGACCCGGAGCTTTCACTTGAAGCTCAGGTAACAGCAGCGGCGAGGAGCGCTTTCCTCCAGCTTCGGCTGATTCATCAGCTGCGCCCCATCTGGAGTACAACTGCCTCGCAACAGTGACTCATGCACTGGTGACCTCCCGTCTTGACTTCTGCAACGCATTCTACGTGGGGCTACCCTTGAAGACGGTCCGGATACTTCAATTGGTTCAAAATAGAGCTGCCAGGCTGCTGATGGGGACTGGACATTATGTTCACATGACTCCAGTTCTCCGTCGGCTTCACTGGCTTCCCATTGAAGTCCGGGCCCAATTCAAGGTGTTGGTGATGACCTATAAAGCCCTAAACGGCTTGGGTCCTGGTTACCTGAAGGAGTGCTTACATCCATATATGCCCAGCCGCCCCCTGAGATCTGTGGGAGAGGCCCTCCTCCGGGAGCCCTCAGTGAAGGAAATTAGGAGGGTGGTTACTCGGAGGAGGGCTTTTTCAGCGGTGGTGCCTAAGTTATGGAACGCGCTCCCCAGAGAGGTCCGCCTGGAGCCATCGTTATTTGTTTTTCAGCACCAGGTGAAGACCTTTTTATTTAAGCAGCATTTTAAATGCTAATACTATTGAATTTTATTTGGCCAGGGCAGCTTATTTTATTCTAATGTATATATTTTAATTGTTATTGTTTTAATTTATTGTGTATTTTATTGTATGCTGTGAGCCGCCCCGAGGCTTCGGCAAGGGGCGGCATAGAAATGTTTTAATAAA
>NW_025335941.1:61930822-61934917 GCF_004798865.1 Varanus komodoensis | reverse complement strand
ATAGGGAGGACCAGAGATCTCTTCAAGAAAATTGGAGATATGAAGGGAACATTTCATGCAAAGATGGGCATGATAAAGGACCAAAGTGGCAGGGACCTAACAGAGGCAGAAGAGATTAGGAAGAGGTGGCAAGATTACACAGACGAACTATACAAGAAAGAGCTTAACATCCCTGATAACCACGATGGGGTGGTCACTGACCTCGAGCCAGACATCCTGGAATGTGAAGTCAAATGGGCCTTAGGAAGTCTGAGTGACAACAAAGCTAGTGGAGGTGACAGCATTCCAGCTGAGCTATTCAAAATATTAAAAGACGATGCATTAAAAGTGCTACACTCAATATGCCAGCAAATTTGGAAAACTCAAGAGTGGCCACAGGATTGGAAAAGGTCAGTTTACATTCCGATCCCAAAGAAGGGCAATGCCAAAGAATGTTCAAACTACCGCACCATTGCACTCATTCCACATGCTAGCAAAGTTATGCTCAAAATCCTACAAGTTAGGCTCCAGCAGTATGTGGACCGAGAACTACCAGAAGTACAGGCAGGATTTCGAAGAGGGAGAGGAACTAGAGATCAAATTGCCAACATACTCTGGATCATGGGAGTTCCAGGAAAACATCTACTTCTGCTTCATTGACTATGCTAAAGCCTTTGATTGTGTGGATCACAACAAATTGTGGCAAGTTCTTAAAGAGATGGGAGTACCAGACCATCTTATCTGTCTCTTGAGAAACCTATAAGTGGGTCAAGAAGCAACAGTGAGAACTGGACACGGAACCACTGATTGGTTCAAAATTGAGGAAGGAGTTCGGCAAGGCTGCACACTGTCGCCCTGCCTATTTAACTTATATGCAGGGCACATCATGAGAAAGGAGGGGCTAGACAAATCACCAGTTGGAATTAAGATTGCTGGGAGAAATATCAACAACCTCAGATATGCAGATGATACCACTCTCATGGCAGAAAGTGAAGAGGAACTAAAGAGCCTCTTGATACGGGTGAAGGAGGAGAGCGCAAAAGTTGGCTTGAAATTCAACATTAAGAAAACTAAGATCATGGAATCTGATCCTCTCACTTCCTGGCAAATAGATGGGGAAGAAATGGAGGTAGTGACAGATTTTATTTTTCTGGGCTCCAAGATCACCGCAGATGGGGACTGAAGCCCAGAAATTAAAAGACGCTTGCTACTGGGGAGGAGAGCTATGGCAAATCTAGACAGCATACTAAAAAGCAGAGACATCACCCTGCCAACAAAAGTGCTTATAGTCAAGGCTATGGTTTTCCCAGTTGCAATGCATGGCTGTGAAAGCTGGACCAGAAGGAAGGCTGAGCACCAAAGGACTGAGGCCTTTGAATTGTGGTGCTGGAGGAGACTTCTGCGAGTCCCCTGGACCGCAAGGCGATCAAACCAGTCAGTCCTAGAGGAGATCAACCCTGACTGCTCTTTAGAAGGCCAGATGCTGAAGATGAAACTCAAATACTTTGGCCACCTAATAAGAAGGAAGGACTCCCTGGAGAAGAGCCTAATGCTGGGAATGATTGATGGCAAAAGAAGAAGGGGATGGCAGAGGATGAGGTGGCTGGATGGAGTCACTGAAGCAATTGGTGTGAGCTTAGGTGGACTCCAGGGGATGGTGGAGGACAGGAAGGCCTGGAGGAATGTTGTTCATGGGGTCGCGATGGGTCGGACACAGTTTTGCAACTAACAACAACAAGGGAGATCTTGCATGCAAAATGTTTTCTTCCTTGGTGTTTCTTCCTCTTCCTGTTTTCTTCTTCGGTGCAGCTGGGAGGCAGCCACAGCTGTCTGGAAGGGGAAGCTATGAAGCTCAGTGCCAAAGAATCCCCCAAGGAAACAGACCAAGCCCCCTGCTGAACAAGGGGGTGTAGTCACCCGGATGTAGCTGGGGTCATGCCCAGCTGGACAAATGCCCAATGGCCACCCTTTTCTCCCTAGCAATGGATGCTGCTGAGATGAAAGCACAGATCACACAGGCTCCAGCAGGTTGTCACAGAGCTGGGTGGGGCCATTGTGGGTCAAGTGCTGAGGTCTGCCAAATCAACTAACCACCAAATAGCCAAGTGGGCCCAAGGCATCCTCTTAGGCCCCATGGCCACGAAGTGGTAATCGTGGACAGCACCTGATCCCTGGATGAAAATGTAAGAACCAGCTGGACCCAGGCAACTGCCATTTCCACCACCTGAGGGTACACCAAACAAGAAAGTGCAGTGACTGAGATGATGTGATTTGACCCAACATGGTCCAACTCCCTTTCTCCTTCAGGTCCTGAAATCAAGGACCTGTCTGGTCTCTGCAGCAGTCAGAAGTAAAAGAGGTTGTGAGTGACTGGCTTTTATAGTCCTGGCCCCACCCCAAGCACAGGCATGCACTGGTGCCTTCTTTCCTGCATCCTTTCCATCTGCAGAAGCAGTTCTCCGAACTGTTGAGGAGTGCTCCAGCTAAGGCGGCTTCTTCTCTACAATCATGACTATCAGAAGCACCAACTCGGTTGCCACCATATGAAGTTAAAATGAATGTATGTGATCTTTCTTCAGGCACACCTTTTGTATGGATTTCAAGAGAAGGCCTCTGAAATTTGTATTAAGATCCATGATAAATCTTATTGAAGCATTTTGGACTCATTGCAGAAGTTTCCACTGAAGAAAGAAAGACCCTCTAAATCAGCCATAGATTCAGATACAGAGGAAAAGAGAATGTGATGCCCAGTCAGCCTCAACAGGTTAGGTAAAGCTTGGAGAAAATAGGTCCAAGAGGCTAGAGGTAGCCAATAAGAAATCATCTGGTGATGTCATCACATGGAGACATGCAAAGAACCATGGAGTCCTATGACTGGAAGGAACCTAATAGGCCATCAGGTCCAGCCCTCTGCTCAATGCAAGACTCAAGTCTCCCATCCAAATAATAACCAGGCTGGACCCCACTTAGCTTCCAAGATTAACCAGGATCAGGCACTTCAGGCTATATGCAACCAGCTAAATAGAGGGAATTTCAGCTATTCAATATTGTTTGCACTATACTTTCAGGTTTTTGTTGGTTTGTTTTACATTCCTTAATTTGTCCATTACTGAGAAGAAATAGTTTCTAAATAATATTTCAGGGAGGGTCACAATTCAGTCTTGGTGCTCTATGGGAGGAAGGCCTAGAACAAGCTCCTTTGGCTTTGGTTGAGCTTAGAGGTGTTCGAAAGGAATTGGTAAGTCCAGAATTCCTGGACAGTTTCATTTTCAGAGTTTCATACTCCCTTAGTAGTGATGAGATGCATTACCCTACACAGCATGTAGTACGGTAATGCAACCTATCCAAAATATTAGTATATTTCTCAGCATGTCTGCAGATGTTTTGTCTGTATGCATTAGCATCAATTTTTGCTTTCAAATAAATTCAGTGCCAATTACAGATTAGGGAAAGGCAAGAGCTTCTGAGCTGTATAATCTCAAAACAGTCTGTGTAGTCATCACAGGAAGTAATCTTACTAATCAGAATTGCCAGTTTGATTGTCTGAATTCTTCTAAACCTTGTAAAAACAGATCTTCCAGGATCCTCAGTTTTGTCCATTATGTGTGCCGAAATTAATATTTGCTCAGAACAAACAAGACTCAGATATTTTAAATGCAGGTGATAATGGAATACTTGATGTATAAGATAGCTTTGTTTAAACAAAACAAATTTGTGGTTATGTTCTGCTGCCAGATTTTTTTTTTAGCACACATTTTCAAACTGTGTGCTATTGTTATGTAAAATTATTTTAAAGACACTTTTAAGGATAGAACTCTATGATCTTTTTTCTATAAGCATTAAACTCAAAGAACTGTATTCGGCTTAAGCAGCTTTAAAAGCATTTTGATAGCATGTTTTAAAAAATCCCTCAAAAGGTAAGATGTGAGAACAGAAAAATGCAAAACTTCTATGTATTTAATCCCATGTTGCATTGCTACATTTCATATAAAATGGAATGTTCTGCCTGGGCAAAGCATTCCATAGGCAGCAAAAAGACTTGGGAAAGATGAAACCTGTCCTTCATTTTTGTATTTGGTTTGGTTTTAGAATATTATGGGATTGAATCTCTCTCTC
>NW_025335941.1:61925605-61930722 GCF_004798865.1 Varanus komodoensis | reverse complement strand
CAGAGAGATTGCTTCCTCTCCTCTCTCCTATCAAAATCACATGTGCCGATATAAAATCTGCCTCTAGACTTTTAAAAATAATATGTATCATTCCACGTGGTTTGCTTCTACATACATTAATTACAGCTTGTGACGAGATCAAACAGTGTGTTTTCCCAAACCAACCGTAATCAAATCAAATGCTTGAAATTCACTATTTAACATAATTGGTATAAATACGACAGGAAATGGTATTTCTGGGATGAATAAATTTGTAACTATGTCAAGTGACTGCATGAAGAGAGAGCGAGAGCGAGAGAGAGAGAGAGATCTTCCAATCTATCTTGGAACATTAGAAATGCCATTCTCCCTAGAGAGTTCTGGGGTGGCAAGAGATGGAATTTAAGGTAGTTAGAATAGGAGCCTAGACAGAGAGGTACTGTTAGGAAATGCCACAAATATCATCACTTCCACTGTGGTAATTATAATGCTACACTCAGACCCTGGGGCCTTCCTCTGCTGGCAAACCCTCAAGAGGGGGGCAGCCAGGAGGAGGGCCTTCCCTGTGCTGGCCCCCCATCCTTGGAACAACCTCCCTGCTGCAGCCTGCATGGTGCCAAATCGCCATTTGGAAGTGAGCTGGGGCAAGAGGAAGTCCACAAATGCGCATGGAACCATGGTCTCACAACCCTCAACGTGCCTCCATGGCATGCACAGCACAAAGGAAATAAGTCATGTGCAGAAGAGGGGCGCTGTGATTGTGCACTGTGATTGTGTGGGGATCACATCCTCACCGGTGCCTGCACAAACACTCGGCACTCTCAACACCAAGTTGGACCCTTGAGAAAGAGGGCTGGAGTCCATGGAGCTGAGCTGAGGGAATCCAATGGATCCCCATCCCCAAAGTTGATTCTTCACACATCCCTATTCCAACTCACATCAACATCAAAAGACAAGGTCTGCTTTGCTTTCTTTTCCTTTCCCTTTCACATGAAAATCTGTTCGTATTTCCTACTGTGCCCATACTACCAATTGTGCCCATGTCTTTAATTCAACCCTTTTAATGTAGGATGTTTCACGTCAGCAATGAAGAAAATGAGAATGTAAAGGAGTTTGCATCCCTTGGCCCAGTCATCAGTTCAAAGGGAGAGTGCAGCTCAGGAATTCTGAGACTTGGAAGGCTGCAATGCAGGAAGTAGAAACGTTCAACCAGGGTGAGGGTGTTTCATTGGAGACCAAGGTCAGGACCAATGGAGAACAAAGCCAATAGGCCACAGTTAGATTCGTAGGCCACAGTTAGATTCGTAGCCACTATTCATGAGCATGCAAGTTGGACAGTGAAAAAAGCTGACAAAGAGAAATGAATGTTTTTTGTTTGTTTGTTTGTTATTATATATTCTAAAATACTGAGAATTCTGGTTCATAGCTGGTGGGGACAAGAGACAATGGAAAAGCAGTGAGGAAAACTCTGGAAACTGCAGTTTTTGTTGTTTCTGGTCCTATTTAGAACTATTGATCCCGTGTCATAAGGGGTAAACGTTTTGTGTTATTCCATCTTTGCATCGCCTCAGCTGCAGTACTGAACTCAGTTCTGGGTACCACAATATAAGAAGGATGTGGACAAACTGGAAAGGGAGCGGAGAGGGCAATTTTTGTGCAGGACATTTCACCTGTGTAACTTCTTATGTAAATACGCTGGATAATTTCCTTGCTACAGCTGCTATTCTTTGAAATATTCCCACTTTCAACACAAGAACATTTCTGATAAAGTAATACCCTGGAAGTCAACTCAATGGAATATGTACATTATTCCTGTGTTTCCTTTTTAATTGAAAACAAGTGTTTATTACATTTCAAAACTAATGTTCATCTGCTTGTTGAAGACCCTTCGGCAATTCAGTACTTGGTCTTGCAGTCTAGAAATCAGATGTTGTTACACAACGCAGATTTCTTCAATGCCCTTCACCATATAGATATTATCATTACAAGGGCTCTTCGGCCTTCCCATCCCATCACAGACATTCTCTGCTCTTCACCAAGGCAATTTTGTTGGTCAAGGAACATTGGATGAAATGTTCCATTTCCTTCCATCTTCTTAAAGCACCTGTACGACGTGCTTGATGGATCATTTCAAAATGACCTTGTTAAATGGAAGCGTGTAAACCAAGGTGTATTTATTGCGTGTGGCTTTGACCGGTCAAATCCTTTCATTAAATGGGTGATATGTCAGGGAACTCATGGAACAAATTCAACCTTCCATTGATTTTTTTTTTTTTTTTTTAGCCTATAAGTTCGCCTTTGAAAGAGAACAGACAGCTCCTGTCTGTTATGAAGAAGGCATAAAATGGCTCCACTCAAATTTCTTTCTTCAGCTCTTCTGACTTACTTAGTGGTACCACAATCCTGTATGCAGTTTGGCAGCTGAAGACAGCGGTCCTCTTCAAGCTGAGTCAAGAGTAAGCTCTGTTGAATTCAATGGGACTTACTGTTGAGCATATGTGCATTTGATTGAACTGCACACCTTATTAGCTTCAATTAGTGGCAAAATTGCCTCTCATTCTTGCTGAGCTTGGTGTTTTGATTTTCAGATAAGGGTCATTCTAGCCTATTTCCACAGAGGTTTGTGATCATTCTTTTTAATCCATACAGGCATAGGTAATTTTTGTGCTTTCCTAACCCCTGAATGTACACTTTTCTATACATAACATTTGAAGTATTTAGTTTTTCCAAGTACTTAATACTAGAAACATAGAAAGAGAGCAAGTCAGAAGGGGCCTCCCAGGCCAGCTAGCCTGAGCCCTGGCTCTGCTCATGACATGCCTACCATGTGCCTGTCTAGCCTATCCTTGAACACCTTCACCGATGGGGCTTCAACCACCTCCCATGGAAGCCCATTCCATACCATAGGGGTCCTAATCATCAGGAAGTCCTTCCTGGCATCTAAACTGAACCTTCGTTCTATGAGTTTGCTCCATTGGAACATGTCCTGCTCTCCTCTGGAGGGGAGAACAGGTTTCTACCCACCTCCGTGTGACACCCCCTCATGTATGTATCTGTCACCAATAGATCCCCTCAGAGTCTCCTCTTCTCCAGTCCGCTCAGACTCACCTCATACAGCTTTCCCTGCAATCCGGCTGCCAACCTTGGGACCCTTCATTGCACCATTGGTCTAGGGCAACTCTGTGTGTGTATTTTGCACACACTTTTCCCTAAGATGAACATTATTTTGTGCATTATTCCTCCTGAGAAAAGCTTCATCACAAGGTTTTCAAAAATACAGTACATATTTCTTTCTTGGCTTCCTTAAATGATCAGAAGCTGTGTATTGGATAAATTTGCAAAAAAAAATGCAAACAATCTCTCAATGGAAAAATTTCTTGCTCAGACCAAGTTTTAATTCATTTCACTAGGGCTGGCTCAGAATAATTGTCTGATGCTACAGTCCTAGAGACACTACAAATTTGATACAACAGGACATGTTTCAAAAGAAACTTGCATACCATGTATGCTCCAGAAACAAGCCCTTCCCTGCTCAAAAAACTCCAGAGAAGGCAAACCTTGCTGTTCCAATCTCTGCAATCCTTTAATTCATATTCTGAAATGATCTCTGGAGTTGATTGACAGGGTTCTGTTTGGGTACCACATACAAGGAATTTCATACTAAGGAGGAATGGAAAGATCTCTATTTCCAGTCTGTGAACCATACCACGCTGGAAATCTCCTTCTCCTAGATGAGTGATACTGAACCTTTTAGAGACCGAGTGCCCAAACTGCAACCCAAAACCCACTTATTTATCCCAAACACTGCAATAAAACCTGAAAATAGCCAGACCAAGCAAATATATTTATATGAAAGCGGTCCAAGACACCTCATATTTCTAATCCTAAACATACCCTGGTGTACAACCCGAACCCTAATATAGGGCAAATGTTCCATTAAAAAGAGGACCATTATGAAAAAGTCTTCCTTGAGTAGCTTTTTCTGCACAGCTCAATTTTTCTGCCCGTTCTAAACACATTCCAACCATCAAAATCATGTCAGGAAACCTCATTTAGTTAATCATGACCCTACCCTGGTGCACACTCCTAACCCTAATTTAGGGCGAAAGTTCCATTGAAAAGAGGGCCATATTGAAATAGCCTTCCTTGAGTATCTTTTCCCACACAGCTCAACATTTCTGCCCATTCTAAACACATTCCAACCATCAACACCATGCCAAGAAACCTTGTTTAGCTAACCATGACCCTACCCTGGTGCACACACCTAACCCTAATACATGGGAAGATAGCATTGAAAGGAGTGATTTTGAAAAACCCTTCCTTGAGAAGCTTTTTCTGTGCAGCTCATCATTTCTGCCCATTCTAAACACATTCAAACCATCCAAATCATACCAGGACACCTCATTTTTCTAACTCTAATCCAATGATGGTGAACCCTGTAGAGACACAGTGCCAAAACTGCAACCCAAAACCCACTTATTCATCGCAAAGTGCCTACACTGCAATAAAACCTGAAAACTGAGGTTTTAGTTTAGAAAAATAAAACTCACTGCCAGTTCAAGCAAATATATGTATATCCTTGGGAGCGCACTGACCAGCCATGTGAAAGCTCACACGAGTCGCGGCTAATGGGTTGCGGCTTGTGATGTCATTTCCCGGCGCCGCTACTCCTTCCCGCGCATGCGCATGACCCCTGTGTGGGTTATCCGATGCTCGGCTGCTGGGGCGATGCTGGGGCGACTTGGCTCGTGTGCCGGCAGGGAGGCCTCAGCGTTCCTGCTGTGGCACGTATGCCATAGGTTTGCCACTACTTTCCTGGACTGTAGAGAGATCTGTGATACGAACGCGGAGAAGATCAGACTGTTGATTCTCCGTCCTAACTCTACAGCCCAGGCAGCTGCCAAGAGAGGTCCACATGGACTTCCTACCACGGCAGTGGGAAATGAATATGCAAGGCCCTGGGCTAGTGCTGCATCTCAACCTTTATCCCCAGCCCTGATGCGGAGAAATGGTGGACTTGCTTGCAGGCTCTTCTAGCACGGAAAAATGTGGAGGAGAACAGAAATGTCTGGAATGAGCTCCCTAGAGTGTTTCGCCTGGCACCATCTTTATACTCTTTCCAGCACCAGGCAAAGTTC
>NW_025335941.1:61881604-61925505 GCF_004798865.1 Varanus komodoensis | reverse complement strand
GAGAGAGAGAGAGCAAGCAAGCAAGCAAGCAAGCAAGCAAGCAAGCAAGCAAGCAAGCGAGACAGAGTCTTGAATAAATAGCAACACAAGAAGACTCAGGTAGAATTGGAGTGTCCATTAAATGTTGTTCCCAGGATAACAGGCACACAGACCCGGGTATGGAACTGAATCTGCCTTGGTTGCCCTGTATGATGACCTGTGCAGGGAGAGAGACAGGGGGAGTGCATCCCTGTTGGTTCTCCTGGATCTCTCAGCGGCTTTCGATACCATCGACCATGGTATCTTCCTGGATAGGCTGGGGGGACTGGGAGTAGGAGGCACTGCTTTGCAGTGGTTTCGCTCCTATCTCAATGGCCGTTTCCAGAAGGTGGTGCTGGGGGACTATGGCTCTGCCCCATGGCAGTTATGCCATGGAGTTCCGCAGGGGTCCATCTTGTCCCCCTTGCTATTCAACATCTACATGAAACCGCTGGGAAAGGTCATTAGGAGGTGTGGGCTGCAGGAACTATCAGTATGCTGATGATACCCAGATCTACCTCTTGTTTTCAACCAATCCAGGTGAGGCAGTGGCTGTACTGAACTGGTGCCTGGCCAAGGTAATGGGCTGGATGAGGGCCAATAAACTGAATCTCAATCCAGACAAGACGGAGGTCCTGTTGGTGGGTGGTTCGGACTTCAGGGTGGGGGACCTGGACCTTGTCCTGAATGGGGTTGCACTCCCTCTTAGGGACAAGGTTCACAGCTTGGGAGTACTCTTTGACCCTGAGCTGTCATTAGAAGCTCAGGTGACGGCGGTGGCAAGGAGCGCTTTCCTTCAGCTTTGGCTGATCCATCAGCTGCGTCCCTACCTGGAGAATGACTGCCTGGCAAGAGTGACACATGCACTGGTAACTTCCCGATTTGACTTCTGTAATGCACTCTACGTGGGGCTGCCCTTGAAGATGGTCCGGATACTTCAATTGGTGCAAAACAGAGCTGCCAGGTTGCTGACGGGGACTGGGCTTTGTTCTCATATAACCCCAGTCCTCTATCAGCTTCACTGGCTTCCCATTGAAGTGTGGGCCCAATTCAAGGTGTTGGTTATCACCTATAAAGCCCTCAACGGCTTGGGACCTGGTTATCTAAAGGAGCGCTTGCGTCCATATATGCTCTACTGCCCCTTGAAATCGGCAGCAGAGGCCCTCCTCCGGGAGACCTCCGGGAGAGACATCAGGAGGCAAAGTACCCGGAGGAGGCCTTCTCTGCGGTGGCGCCCCATCTATGGAATGCACTCCCCAGAGAGGTCCGCCTGGCACCGTCATTATTTGTTTTTCGGCGCTAGGCCAAGACCTTTTTATTTAAAACTTACTTTAATTGTTAATGTATTGACTGTATTTATTGGGTTTTTATGTACGTGCCGAGATGTGTCCAGTTTTTTAAGTCTAATTATTGTTGTTGTAAGCCACCTTGAGGCTTTTTGCGAATGGGGCGGCATAGAAATGGTTTAAATAAATAAATATGCACTGTTTTGTAAACAAAGGATCAGGATTTAGGACTGAGCACAAAAAATTTGGTCCCAGGAGAAGCTGAAGCCTCCTCTCTGGTTTGAATCTGGGGGCCCTTTCAAAGTAAAGTACTTGCCACACAAAAACGCTCACAAAAAGGCATTATTATCTTGTATGCAAGAGATTAACACCAATAATATCAAATAACAATGTGAAATGTAACACTCTTTATATACCTTCAGCACATCTTTATCCTAATCCGTGAACCATTTAATTACAAATGTGACTTACCTCTTTTGGTTGTATTGGGCAACAAAAGATATTTGCTTTCTTGTTTTGGAATACAAGAAATATATACATGAGTGCTTTGGACAACAAGGATATTGGCATTTCTTGAGACATGCCCCATGGTTATCAACAAGCACACTTCAAAGCTCTCTCCTTATCTAAGGGTCACTGTGACCATGTACGTTCTCTGTTGAAACTCAAATCCTCTTGTCAACCTTTTTCCTTGACAAGAAGAAATTTGGGCTCGAAATGTAAGAAGCAGGACTTTAGAGATCAAGAGAGCCCCAGGTTACTTGAATTTTTTTAAGGTTCTTCTTATAAATTTAAGAATGAGAAAATGGCAAAACAGGGTTAAGATGGTTATTGTTTTTTAAATTTTTACATTAATTCTTTAAGCACACCAATGCAATAATATGTAAGAAATGTTCCCTTTTAATTTAACAATTGCTTTCCAAGTTTCTTTTTCTGCTCCAACTCACCAATGTTTTTCTTGTAGTGCCACAGTTTAGATTAAGCATAACAAGGCTTTATGTCCCCTAACTTATTGGGAGCTGTTTGAATCTGCTTCAGAACAGTTCCCTAGTTAAAGGGAGGCCTGTGCCAAGCCACCCCCCTGGCCTCATAGGCCCATGAGTGCGAGAGGAGGCAACCAAGTATTACTCACTGCAGCTTGGGGCTTCTAGGAAATGGACCTGATCCAGTTGGCATGTTTCACCACTGAGTGACACCTTTTCAGTCATTACTGCCATCACACCAGTGTTGGGTTCCTGATTTGATGGTGTATTAGTCTTCTTTTACCATGTTTGAACTTGTGCTCTGCTTTTGGCTCCAAAGGTGGGTGAGAATGTCATTTGATGTTTGTTTGTTTTGTTTTGTTTGCTTGTTGACAGAACTTTCCATATTCAGGACTAGAAGGACTGGACAAGGACAAACCAAAGCTGATAGAGTTGCCCAAGCATGCTAGAGTTTTGAATGCTTAATTCTCCAAATCCTTTGCACCAGACCTTCATTTACTTATTTCCCACTGTTTTTTCTAGTAGGAGTGCAAGGAGATTTACTTAATATTCCTTCTCACCATTTTACCTGCAAAACAACCCTGTGAGGTCCAGCTAAGAATCAATGAATGGCCCAAAGTCATCAGTGTGCTTCATGGCTGAGTGGGGACTAGAGCTCATTTTCCCAGAGTCCTGGTCCAACCTTCTCCCCACTACACCATTCTGTTAGTATGTTGCACTGGGAGTGTTCGTGCTGAATTAGGGCTGTCCCTCTTTATCTTGGGCAAGCTTTTCATCTTTAACCGCCATTTGGCAGACAAGAAAATCACGGTCTTTTCCAGTCTAGGAATAATGGGGCAGGACCTGTTAACTTTAGCTGCTGCATGGGGATAGTATATGTGTGTGAACTTAATGATATTCATAAATTTCTTCATGTATGGTACATAAAGAATTTGAGATTAAGAAATGAATGAGGGGGAAGGTGCAGCTGAGGCGTTCGTTCATTCATTCATTCCTACAGTGTGCCTCATTCTTAAGAATTATTTGGGTTTTTGAGTATCCCTGTCATGGATGTCCTTCTGGCTTCCCCAAGCAAAAAGTCCTATCCTGATGAAGGGGAAAAAAAGCAAAACCTTCACAGTGCCCTTCGAGGGCTGGAATCTAAGAGCAAAGGGAGACATTTCTTAACAGTTGTGTCTAACAGCAGCACATTTCTTCACTGTTACTCTAGGGTAGGCACAGAGGCACCGATCCATACCTTTAAAGCCTCTGACCTGTCTTCCTCACCACCTGCTCAGCCTGTCCAAAACATGCCCTCTGTACCCACTCTGGACCTATAAGTATTGCAACTAATAGTAATGATAGAATTTCGCTGCTAGACATGGTTGTTGGACACAGTCCCATGGATTGTACCTCCACTGTTCAGAGGCTTCCCAGCTTCCCGTGCCCTGCTGGGCTGAAGCCCAGGGAGGCATGCCAGAGGCATACATCACCTCTCCACTTTCCATCTTGTCCATCTTGGACAATGACTACCAGATGGGCTCTCTAGCTCAGCTAGTGAAGGTACTTCAGACGAGGAAGGAAGGAAGCTGGAAGCCATTCAGAGTAGTTTATACCTGGGCCTCTGTGATGCCCTTCCTTCTCCTCCCACTGGAATATCCTCTTTATTCATCCTCCGAGTTCACTTCTCCAGAGCAGCTGGCACAGCTCTTTCCCTTTCATTTGTGAGGAGTCATGGGTCAAATCTCCAGTTCCCACTTCTGAGGTCCACCTTCAGAAGGGGTCTTCTGAGGAGTGGGATGCTTTTCAGGGAGCATAGAATTGTCCTTTGGAAGTGCTGTCCATTTTGACTCTTAGCTGCTGGAAGTCAGCAAGACAGTGGGTTTAAAACCGGTCCCACTTGTTGCTAAAGAAGGCCTCCAGTTCACTTTCTCCTTCCCCTCCTGCCTGCCTACCTGTTTGCCTATCCAGAAATCCTGGCACATCTTTTAGCCTGAGTTCTTGGGCTGGGGTACATAGGCAATTTTATGGAGCTGAAGGATACAGGAGTGAAGATATCGATATAGCCCGAGTTCTCAAAAGCTTAGCCTTGACCACATTAAACATATTTCCCACTCTTCTAGACTTGACCACGTATGTTGGTGGAGTTGTGCTCCTTGCGGTCTATCCCGCATTCCTGCTGCAGCTGGCCCGTGTACGAATTACTTGCGCTTCCTGTAAGAGCTGACCTGATTATGCTCCGCTAGCCAAGTTCAAGCATCAAATTAATTGCTTCGCCCTCCTGGCTCACAAAAACTCCCCCATCAGCTCCTTCCATCATCTCCAAGTCACAAATTCTTAATTGATTTTACACATTCACTGACACCCAAGAGGATGGGCAAGATTTGCAAAGTGAGTGTCATCTGTGCCATATTTGCTTACCTTAATGATCATGGCAGGATACAGGAAGAATTAATCTAGGGAAAATGCTGAATGTCTAAAAAGTAGGGAAAATATGATGGACGAACCAGTAAAGATGTCTCAGGATTATTTAATACCTTAACCTACAACAGAAATTTCAGGTGCATAACCAATCCACCCCGCTCCTTTGGTTGCTTCTCTAGTGGATAAAAGATTAGTAATATTTGCTTCAGTATTAATCTTCAGGCTCTTAATAATGCCCAACATCTGTGGCTTGACTGCATATTATCTCATGAATGGAATAAGAAAGTTAATGCAGATTAATTGTCCGTTCGTTGCTTTTTGTGGCATGATTAAGAGAGCCAGTCACTTGAAATTAAAATGTAAATCATAATTTCTTGATGGAAACAAAAGGTCCACCATCACGGCATTGGGCACAAAATAATGGGTCACTCTGATGTTTGTTTCTGAGTGGCATGATTACGTGACTAATGGCACGTCCAATTTTTGCTGGTGCAAAAATTTTTGTTGGTCATTCGACACCATGTGAGGAGCAGTCTCAATCTCTTCTGTTTTTTCTTGTTTCTCAGAAGAGTTGCATTTCAGCATCTGTCCACAAAGATTGTTCCTCAATCCGCAGTTGTTTTGACCTCATTTTTTCTCTACTTGTATTAATGTCACCTACACACTTGTTTTCAGCCCCACTGCTGTGAGAGGATGTGCATGGTAAAGCTCTCTTAAAAACAACCTCGTGGAAGTGCACAAGTCCCTGGATTTAAAAGCAACTGCAGCATTAAGCATATTTAACAAACCTGCTGAGATGTTCTAATGCACATTAAGAATGCAACCTGATAGACTGTGCTCCCATTGGAAGGAAATCTCGTCTCAGGGACTTCTGAAAAATTGGTGTCCTACCAGGCTTCTTCCAGCCAGATGGAAGGAGTGATGGAGATAATTTTGGCCTCTCCATGGTCTCCCACTTTTTATAATCCAATGGATGGATCACTATGTCCATTCAGATGAGTGATATTGTTGGGACATAGGTGGGACAGCAAAGATCAAAGACACGGCAGATCTTGGCCTCTCCTTTCCTCTCCTCTCCCTGAAATCACTTGTGAATCATAGAAACAGAGCAGGTCAGAAGGGGCCTCCTGGGCCATGTAGTCTGACCCCCAGCTCTAGCCAGCTCTGCTCATGACATGTCCACCATGTGCATGTCTAGCCTGTCCTTGAACACCTGCACCGATGGGGCCTCAATCCCCTCCTGTGGAATAGAAACAATAGAATAGAACAATAGAATCAGTCACCATGGTTCTTTCTACAGGAGTGGGGTGGGAAGGTAGAAGATATTAGCATCCGTACCCCATAGTTGTAGCTGCCCGTGCTCATCAGGGAGTCTCCTAAAAATCTTATGGTCCTTGAGATGCCCTCCCAGCTTCTGTAGAATTGCTCTCTGACACTTTTTGAAATGTCATCACTGTTGCTAACGCACATTCAAAGTGTTTGAAGTGTGCATTTAAGAACAGGCGCCTCACACTCCTCTCCAAACCTCCTTTCCCTTACATGTGTGCACCTTTTCAGAAGAGACTGAGAATTGGCAAGGCTGCTAGTAGTGGTCCGAGTTCCACCTCAAAGCTTTGTATTTCTAATTTCCTCTCAGATTGCAGCCCTTCTTTCGTAATCATAGAGGGAAATATGCATCTGGGTGAACAAGTTCTTGAAACAAACAAGCAAACAGACATGCATATGAATGCATGTATTTCTTCCCCTTTACTAAAGCATGAGAATGCACATTTACTGAAAAAACACGCTTGAAAGTGTACTTTTTTTTCTAATGTAAGGATCTTACAGACAGGTGTCAGAAGCTCAGGAAGGTGTGAGGTTTGAGCACAAAATGTACTTAAGTTTGGGGCTACAGCTGGAAATTTTGATCTTAAATGAAGGGTCCCTTCCATAACCAAAAATTGAGGGGTCGAAAGCTTCATTATAGAGGTTGGACAATTGGTCCAGCTCACACAATCATTTGATGGTAGAATTGGAAGGAGCCAAGAAGGCCATCAGGTCCAGCCCCCTGCTCATTGTAGGAGTCCTAGTTAAACCATTCCTCTCAGACGACGGTCCAGCTGCATCTGGAAAGCATCCAGTGTGGTACAGTCCAACCCCCCCAGGTCATTGGTCCTATTGTCACATTGCCCTAGCAGTCAGTAAGTTCTTCCTGATGTTCATCCAGAACCTGGCTTCCTGGGACTTGAATTTATTATTCTCCAAGATGATCAAGAAGAGATCCTGGCCTTCCTCTTGACAATCTTGCAATCTTCTTCTCTTCTCAATGTGCCCAAGTCTAAACGTGCCCAGTTCTTTCGCTCTTTCCTCACAGAGCTTTGTTTCCAGTCCCCAGATCATCCTTGTTGTCCTCCTCTGAACCCTTCCCAGCTTGTCTGCATCTTTTTAAAACAGTGATGCCCAGAACTGGATGCAGATGAGGCCAATTTCCAGTTTCCAGATGAGGCCTAAGCAGTGCTGAGTAGAGGGGGACCAGTACTTCACATGATTTGGAAGTGATACTGTTGGTGATGACCTATAAAGCCCTAAACGGCTTGGGTCCTGGTTACCTGAAGGAGCGCTTATGTCCATATATGCCCAGCCACCCCTTGAGATCTGCGGGAGAAGCCCTCCTCCGGAAGCCCTCCGTGAAGGAAATTAGGAGGGTGGCTACTCGGAGGAGGGCTTTCTCTGCGGTGGCGCCCAATCTATGGAATGCGCTCCCCAGAGAGGTCCGCCTGGCGCCGTCGTTATTTGTTTTTCGGCGCCAGGCGAAGACCTTTTTATTTAAGCAGCATTTTAAATGTTAATACTACTGAATTTTATCTGGCCAGGGCGGCTTATTTTATATTGTGTGTGTGTCTATTCATATATCTATATTAAATTATTATTATTATTTTAATGTGTATATTTTAATTTATGTGGTTTTAATTTATTGTTGTAAGCCGCCCCGAGGCTTCGGTGAATGGGGCGGCATAAAAATGTTTTAATAAATAAATAAATAATAAATACTTCTAGTAAGGCAACCTGAAATACCATTTTCCCTTCTTGCAGCCACATCATACGGTTGACTCATATTTAGCTTGTGATCTACAACAGTTCCAGGGCCCTTTAGTACTGCTCGCTCTGACTTGTTGTTCCTTCTGGGATTTCAGGCAGGAAATGTGCCAGCCCCACACAGAGATGTCAGAGATTGGATTTGCGAGCTTCTGATTATAATACACATGCTTTCCAGTGACATATTTATTCATATTGTTTTCCTCTTCCCAGGTAGCTCATGGAAGTGCCCATCATTCTCTTCCCATTTTAACCTGACAACAACTCTGCAAGGTAAGATAGTGACTCACCCAAAGTCACTGGTAGGTAGGGATGTATGAGAAATCTGATTCAGTTCATTTTTTAAATCAGGCTTTACCTTGTGCTCATCTTCCAGGCCAAACATGGATTTGGACTCCATCTGTAGTCGAAGTCCATGCACTTCCAGGTTTGCCATGTGTTTTGTGGAATGAAAGAAATGCATTTGGCAGCATGCACACGGGAAAATATGCAATGTTGGAAAATGTGCACATGCTGCTTTTATTGATGGAAGAAGAATGAGCACATTTCTAGGATGTGCACTATCGAGGAATATGTTTAGGGGAAAATAATCAAGAAAAAGCACCTGTATTTTCTTGCAAAAAGAAAATAAAGTTAAGTTTGATATGGACTTGAGTTTCCAGGTGTAATATGGTGAGATGTGGAGTTCAAGAATGGTGCTACTTATAATGTCATGCGCTAGCAATGCCTTGTTCAGTGAGATGAGGGGGAAATAGGCAAAAAGTGTCTCCCCCCACCCCACTTCCCTTTGCCCTTTCCTTCCTGTGCCCTGGTCTGCTGCAACCAAGGTGCAAACTTTTCTCCCTGCACCTCGGACTGCCTGCACCAAACCAGACCTGTGTTGCTCTGGCTCTTAGGTGCCTACTATGATGGCAGGCTGGAAGAGGCCTTCTTCAGCCTTCCTTTCTCTGGTCAAATCTCTGCCCAGCTTCTGGTCTCAGCCTCTTGATCTACACACCAGATTTAGCACAAAAACTCACCAGAGCATCTAAATGGAGTAAAAGAACGCCTTAATGAGGTGGAGGGAAGGGAGAGAGTATCGGATGCAGAAAAGGAAAGGGAAAGGACAAAGGAATATTGCAAAAAGGCTCCAGGGTTATCCAGCACCCCCAGTTCTCAGGCAGGTGGACTCAGTGCGCCACCTGAATAAAACAGGAAAGCTATTCTAACATTGGCTAAACAGTGGGCCTCCTTAGAGCAGTGGTCCCAAAGACTGGCTGGGGAGAAGCACCTCTGGCCTGAACAAAATCCAGGTGGAGGCCAAAGAACCCTCACAGGTCCAGAGCTTTAGCTCCCTTGCCCTGGCAGTGGGGTGATTCCAGGCAGACACTTCCAGAAGGCTTCTACCCTCCCTTCTTCTCCAGCTGCCAGGAATTTACACCTTTAGACTAGCCAGATGTCCTTGGCAAGAGCTCATCCTTTATATGATAAGCTATAGTGCACTGGCCACTCCCTTTCTTCTGGTGCCAGGAACATCTCCTGGGCCAACTGGTCTTTGGTTAACCTTTCCCTGCTCTCCAAGACTTTTGCTTCACCTGCTTGTGGGCTGCCTCATAGATGTGGAGCAAAAGAAAAAGACCATCACACTTCAAATAATGCTATTTAAACTCAAGAAACGCATAGGATTGATGGTTATTGGATGATGGCAAATCAGTGTTCCATTGCAAAAGACCCCCCCACCCCAGCAAAACATGCCATATATTTCTGTTTTGAACCCTTCATGCTGAAAAGAAAGATTGTTTTCAGTTACAGAGCATTACAATTTTGATCCAGCTCCAATCAACTTGTAGTGACAAATTATTGTTATTATTACGACTAGAATTACTATATTTTTCACTCCCAGTGAGTGCTTGTGATCTGCTGGAAAGGCCAACCATGGGAGAAAAAGAACCCAACTCACATCAGGACACAAAGGATTTGAAGTATCTGCAAGTGACAAACATGCAATAAGCACCCTCTCCCCTTTAAGCGTACCGCTTATATTATGCATTTAAATGCTGAGTACACAATGTTTATTGAAGCATTCCAGCTGAGGTGCGTGGGCTATTTAATGTGCACAATGACTTTAAATATTTGATGCAATGAATGCAGTTGGCTAGCAATGAGCAATCTTTTCTGAGTCCAGTGGGAAGTGATTATACGCTGGAGACAACACAAGAAGATTATGGTGGTGTTAAGATCTGTGGTTGAGCTACCTCTGGAAGATTCCTGGTCTAGAATGCTGGAAGATCAGCCTTCATCTCGTCAGCCACTTGTTTTGCTCATGTTCCAGCAATCCTGGCTGCCAACTTTCTTGATAGCCTGACTTCCAGCTTGCTGTTTTTTGTTTTTGTTTTCCCAGTGGGGTGCCATTTGACCAGCAGCAATGAATTGAGACAGCTCCTGAAGAAAGAGACAGAAGGAAGTGCAAGAGACGGTTCCTGAAGAAAGTGCAAGACCTGCAGCTAACATTAAGAAAGCACAGTTCGTGACTTCAGAGGGATCGCACAACTTTAAGGACAAGAATTAAGAAATGGAAATTTTCAATTGCCAATTCGACCAGAGACTGGAGACAAGAAATTAGTAGAAGACTGAGACTCGCTGCAACAAAGGAACTAGAAAAGATCATCAAGTGTACGGATGTTTCATTGGAGACCAAGGCCAAGATCATCCATTCTATTGTATTCTTAGTTGCTATTATGGGTATGAAAATGGGAGAGTGAAGAAAGTTGATGGGAAGAAAACTGACATGCTTGAAACATGGTGCTGGAGGGGAAGCTTGCGAATACCCTGGATTGAGAGAAAGACAAACAGGTCACTCAAGCCAGAACTTTTCCTGGGAGCAACCATGACAAAACTGAAGCAGCTGTACTTCGGGCACATGATGAGAAGGCAAGGCTTGTTGGAGAAGACTATCATGCTAGGAACAGTTGAAGGCAGAGGTAGAAGAGGAAGGCCAAATATTAGATGGTTCAGTTCCATAAAAAGAGTCCACAGCCCTGAGTTATCAGAGCTGAGCAGGACTGTCCATTATAGGGAATTTAGAGGGCTCTTCATTCACAGAGTCATCATAAGTCAGAGACAGCTTGGTGGTACATAAGAACAACACCGAAGACAAAGCTCCAATTAAGCTATATACTGGAACATAGGACAAAAGGAAGGGCTCTCTCACACTGCCACAGTAAGTGGTTGCTTCCACTAATAACTTTAAAGGGGGATTTTTTTAAAAAGCAAGTAGGAGAAGGATTTCTGTCTCTTCTCTTCCTGAGGGCTATATAGGACCTTCAGTGCTTGAGGCAGAATGAATATGACAATTCTACTTTGTCATGAGTTCATTTTTTAAAAATCTGAAGTTCTGTTGATCATATATATGAAGAAATGGGCAATTTTCTGTAGATTCTTGTCAAAACTGATCTGAACTGAAATCCTCACCCTCTGCACCAGCCAAATTCAATAGGCATGTATGCTTCCAGTATGGATTCTACCTGTTGGTTGCTAGAAAGCTGTTAAAGTTGGGAACCCAAGCAGAAAAAAATAGCTGGCAAGTTTCATTCAGCACTGTGATCATGGCTGAACACAGAATGATTCAAACTGCACCGTAAGAGCTACACAATCAAAGCCTAAATGATCAAACCTGGGCTTGGATGGGAAGATCAATCCTTTTCAACTTGTCATGCATGTGAATTTGTTTAAGCTCAAGCGTGTTCCATTCAAAGAATCTCTGGGTGTTTATATGCTCTTATAAAGACGAACAATGGAATTCCTTCCTTGCTTCTGGGGAACAACAACAGGGATTGTTGGCACTCTTTGTGGACTTCCAATACTCAAAAGAATAAAATCTTGTTGTGATTTTATCCTTTCTTGAGCATCATTCAAAGGAGTCCTCAGGTCGCACCCTCGTCTCTTTCCTTGTGGACCAAATTCCAGTGCTTCGTGCATTGTCCCAAGTTCTGTACTGGCATGTTCTCTACCTCTGCATCCTCTCCCACTCCAGTCTGTGGTTTAGCAGCCTGAGGCTCACAAATGAGGATGTGGAGAGGTCTGCTGGCAAAGTACAAAAGAAAAAGCAAAGTAGGACACGCCCTTTGCAGAGCCTTCCTCCCAGACCACACCAAGAGTGGCTCTTTTCTCCTTCTGATACTTATGACAACAGTAAGCTAATGGAGCTGTGTCACAATGCAGCTGACCTTTTGTCAGCACGAGCCTTTTGTCAAGGAAAGGATGCGGCGTGTCACCATCCTGTATAATTTCATCAGTGCCTGCCTTGTCTCACGATGGGGAAAGCTTTTGCTAAGCCTTCTGCACTGTTACTCGTTGATAACTCCCGACGGCAGAAGTACTTTATGAAACAAAGCAAAGAATGCAAAAGGGAAAGGACAGGCAACAAATAGGCAGGGGAAAAACTGTTCTTAGAATACTAACATGTATTCAAGTATAAAAAATTTATATCATTCATTTTTTTAGTCCTTCAGTTTCATTTTTAAATGTGTTATAGCTTTTTAATTCTTTGTACTTCAGCTGATTTTATAAAAGCTCAAAGCTGTTCTAAAATCAAAGCTTCATCATGCAGAATTTTATGATTTGCATTTTTGTGAATTGTCCAGAAAGCTTTGCTTAGTGAGCAGCAAAGTCAAGTCAGATTCCTTCCTGAGGAAGGACAGAAACAGCAGTGCATGACACATTTGAGAAACATTCGATCATTCGGATCAGTTCCACAATTTTCTTATATGATATCTCAGATGGGAGCTCTTCCCTCACTGTCTCCCCATGATCACAAGAGACCTCTCTGAAGAAGGTGGAAGTGTTCAGAGAAGGCCCTCCAATGGATAGGCCCTTAAAACCTGAGCAAGCAGGCATGGGCTCAACATCCAATATCAGAACATCAGAACATAGAAACAGAGCGAGTCAGAAGCGGCCTTCCAGGCCATCTAGTCTGACCCCGGCTCCAGCCGGCTGTGCTCACGACATGCCCACCATGTGGACGTCCAGCCTGTCCTTGAACACCCGCACCGATGGGGCCTCAACCACCTCCCGTGGAAGCCCATTCCACACCCTCGGGGTCCTGACTGTCAGGAAGCGCTTCCTGGCATCCAAATGGAACCTGGGTTCCCTGAGCTTCGCTCTGTTGGACCGCATCCTGCCTATAATCCATGCTAGATCAGAACTAGGGCTCATCAGTCCAGCACTCCCACAGGATCCCTCCAGCAGGACCTCCTTCTGCCCAAGCACCTCAGCAACTGGTGTATGCAGGCATGCATCTCTGGTAACGGAGGAAGCATGTATCCAGCAGGACTTGTAGTCACAGATGGCCTCCTCCCTCATGAATCTGTCCAGTCCCTTTTTAAAGCCACCCTGACTACAGCCATCACCACTTCCTGGGGTAGCGAATTCCATAACCTAACTATACCCTGTGTGAAGAAGGACTATGTTTTATCTGTCTGAAACCTTCCAAGCCTCCTAAACTTGAACATGCTTGAGCAACGCCCAGGAAAAGCTGCCCACCCACCCCCATGGGACTAATCCTGAAGATGCCAGCTCCTTCTTTACATAAAGAAATATCCTTTTGAAAGGTCCCACCCAAGTGTCTGGTGAAATAGCTGTAACTGCTGCCAGGGCTTCTTCAAAAATCTCAAGGCAGACCTACACTCAGTGCAAGAATTACTGGATCGTATTGATCTGGCAATATGTCCATGGCGTTGATAATCTATATACAGTAGATCTCTAGGAAGTTGTTTTGTTTGAATGCATGACTAAGGAGTGGGGAATGTGAGATTTGCTCCAGTGAAATAGTGATTCATTTTCAGTGCTATAGTTGCAGTAACTAAAATAAGACTTTTAAAAATATATTCAATTAATTCGTTCCCCGCACTTGCTAAGAGTTTTCTGTCAAAACTTGTATTGTTATCAAGAGTCCCTTTAAGGAAAGGACTAATTAAGAACAGAAGATCAGCTTTATTTTTCTTCCGTTGTTTGTTTGTTCCTTTATTTGTTTTAATTACAGTGCATTTTATTAATTGTTCTTTTAAGCTGATACGATAAGGAAATGTAAAACTTGCGATGCCATTCCTCTTTTCTGGGCTACCATTCTCATCACCCGCCATCTTGTTGCAGGTGATGGAAATGACTTTGTTATTCTTGGACCACATTTGCCATTTTAATGCGCATACTTCCAGTTCTGAGGGACTCTTTTGGATCAATGAGAAAGCACCCATCCCAGTACGGATCTCTGTGGGACTCATCCTCACACAACACACAGCCAGACGATGGAGTACACTTCTACAAGATGGTAGTGAGACTATCAATCTGGATGGGATTTAAAATGGAATTGAACAAATTCATGGAATAAAAGGTGGTGCATGGCTACTAGTCCTGATGGCTATACATTTCCTCCAGTATTGGAGATAGTAGGTCTACATACACCAGTTGCTGTGGAACATGGGCAGGGAGGGTTCTGTTGGACTCATATCCTGCTTGGGGGATCCTGTGGGCAGCTGGCCCACCAACATGTGAACAAAATGTTGGACTAGATGGACCCTCTGTCTGATCCAACACAGCTCTTTTTATGTTACACTGTTCCCCTCTTTCCATAGCAAGAGGCTCCGATTGTTCCTGCTCTTTGATTTATGTTCTTTACATACTTCTTGATACATAAGAGGAGCTCTTTTCTGATTCCATGACTGGTACATTTGCTCAGGAGTCTTTGATGGGGGCCTTTGTCTAAAGCCTTTTAGAAGTCCAAGTAAACATTGCATGCTAGACCACCCTGTCCCGATGTTAATTGATGCTCTCCAAGAATGAGGGCCATTCTTTTAACCCACCAGTTTCCTGTCTCTTATATCCATCCTCATTGCTCCTCATTTCTCGCAATTTATTTTCCTCTCACTTTTAGCCAACTGTTTATATAAATCTCTGCCTGTGAATTTCTCAGATGAATGTTTTATGTTATGGAATAGATCTTAGATAATAGGCAGTGTCTTTGTGCCTGGTTCCATCATGCGGACAACATCATATCTGTAATACACTTTCACTTTATAGTTGTGAAGAATACTGATCACATCTCACAATATATCGACAGATATATTCCTTTTGGAGGCATTTTATATCTATTAAGGGATGCTTAAGGGGTTTGTTTATTCTACATTTCTAAATGAAGCAATCTGATTCATGCTTCTTGGACTAATACAGAGATCAGAACATAGTTATCCTTCAGATTTTGTACTTCCCTGAATTTTATGAATATTACACTTTAATCAAAAAGTATAGATGCATGCATGCATATTTGTTGGCTGAGATGCATGCAAACGTGTATTTAGGGGAGCACTAGAAAATAATGTAAAGGTTCTTGCTTTGTTCTTGCTTTTTTCTTTTTCTTGTCTTGTTTTGTTTGAAGGCAACTCCATTGAGGGCAAGATAGAATGGATTCATGGATGAATATGTGAAACAAGGTCTGGAAGGAAATAATTCTATACTAGTAGGTTTTTAAACAGTATTCTCCTCCTCATCTGTGATGAGTAAGACTCATCATTGTTATATCCCATGGTTTTACGGATGAGACCAGAGACCAGTTGGAATTTTCGAGAGAAGAAGTTTTTATTACCTGCAGGGACCACACTCGTTGGAGTGCGGTCTCGAGCAGAAGGAGGGCACCGTTTTTATACTCTTTTACAACTATGCAGGTGCTTGAATAACAGCGAACAATAGGAGAACCCCACCGAGCTACATTTGCACATTTTGCACATTTCCCATGCTAAAGCAAGCAAGCGAGGGTACAAGGGCGTGACGTTGCCGGTTATGCTTGAGCGTAGCCTGCTTTGTTTTCATCCTTGCGTAGCGTGCACATTCGTTGGGGTTCCTGTTCTTGTTCACGCGAACAGGACACCCTGATCATGCTTTTTACCTGTGACGAGCCATGCCCTGGCTGCGTGTTCGATTATGGGTGGGGGGGGGTTACAACAATCATTCAGCTTCATGGGCTGCCCCAGGTTCTACCATCATGGAAGAGGGATGGAAACATTTCCCAGCATGCACAATTAATTACACCTCTACCATTTTCCCCTCCACTTTGGACATGACTTTGGGTAGACATCCTTAGGATTGTGCAGTGAGATGCTAGGCTCACAAACAACAACTTGGCACATGACTGCCTGTCTATAGCAACACGGCAACCTCCAGCAACCCTTTCTTTTCCCAACACATCTTGTTCAATGCATATTTGACAGATATCTTGAGGAGTCCTAATTGCTGTAAGGAGAGTGCAAACTAGATTAACTCGAGCTAACAGCCACTGTCTTATGTCTGACAGATTTCAATTAAAGTATTAGCCAGTTCAGTCCCTAATTGGCATTTCAACAAAGAATTGACAACCCAAACACTATCTTTAGGACTGTTGGTGAGGTCCCCTCCTGACCTCCAGATAGTTTTCAGACTATGAAAAATGACAAATCACACAGCAGACTCCAAATGTCTTCTTTAAAATCCACCCAGAAACCACCCATGAAATATGGCTTCCACTGCACTGCTTTGTCAGGTCCATTTCCCTCTTGGTGATGACTTCTGATCCCACTCACTGCTGCAGCTCCTTAATTTATTGAATTGCACAGCCAAAAGAGCTCTCCTAATCATTTTAAAATAATACAGTATTTAATCAACCAAAACAGGGGCTCAGACTGACACTAGATTTATTTTGGCATTATTGAATAGAAAAGCTTTCAGTTGTGAAGTATGGGTCACCTCCAATATTAGTCCAAATTAGAGTAGACCCACTGCAATGTACGGGGATTAACTAACATCGCATTCATTGCCGTGCAATGGTCTACTTAAGGATCAGTAAATTGGTGGTGGGGGGAATGAAAATCAGGGTTTGCAAGTTTTCCTTTCCCAAGCAGAAACCCACACATTTCGTGGTGTCTGATAAACATGAGTATCCTTCCCACAAACATAGGCAGTTGGTCTGTGCTAGGCTAGAGTGTTTGTCCTTTTAGCTCAGTATTATCTCATAAGACTGTAAGAACATAAAAACATGGCCCACCCAGTCCAACACTTCATTCACACAGTGGGAAGCAAGAGTTCCACCTGCCCAAGCTCCTAAGCACCTGGTGTATGCAGACATGCGGCCTCTGATAATGCAGGTGGCACATTGCCAGCAAGGCTAATTGTCACCGGCATTTATTTATTTAGTGTATGTCAGGGGTGTCCAAACTTTTTGCAAGGAGGGCCAGATTTGGTGAGGTGAAAATGTGCAGGGGCTGACCATTCAGCCTGACATTCTTTGAACCATTAACATTAAATGCAAATAAACTATTTTATGAAAGACCCTGCACTAATGTGAAGGGTGATACTGAGATCTCGACTGCATTACATAGGCCAGGTCTGGCTCAAAAACAGTGGTTTTGATGCGCAAGGTGTCACGCAGGTGAAAGTCACTTAGTCTCGTCCTCACGTGGTTCTTGTTAATGTTCATAACCGAGAATGTCTTCTCGCACAAGTATGCCAAACCAAACAAGCTCAGCGTTTTCTTAGCAAATGTTCGAATCTCTTGGAACCTGTCTTTATTCAGCTGGCGGTAAAAGTTGACAAGAGGGAGCTGTTGGTGCCGACTGCGACACTCGGTGTCACACTGCAGCAAAATGAGCTCCAGCTGCAGGTGGTCTGCAGCATCATCAGGGTCCACAGAGAAAGGAGATGAAAAAAGCGTGATCTCCTTTTCAATAGCTGCAAAATCCCGAAAGCGCTGTTGAAACTCCTCAGCCAGAGATGAGATGTCTGCTTCATACCTCCTTATTTGCGCACTCATATTGTTCTGTGGAAAACTGGTCATTATTTCGTAAGGAGCGCTTACGTCCATATACGCCCGCCCGCCCCCTGAGATCTGCGGGAGAGGCCCTTCTCCGGGAACCCTCCGTGAAGGAAATTAGGAGGGTAGGTACTCGGAGGAGGGGTTTCTCTGCGGTGGCGTCCAATCTATGGAATGCGCTCCCCAGAGAGGTCCGCCTGGCGCCGTCGTTATTTGTTTTTTGGCACCAGGCAAAGACCTTTTTATTCAAACGTCATTTTAATTGCTAATATTATTTGCTTATTTTATTCTTTGGCCAGGGTGACTTATTTTATATTGTTAATTCGTTTTATATTTTTAGTGTATTATATTTTAATCGACGTTTTGTGAGCCGCCCCGAGGCTTCAGCGAATGGGGCGGCATAGAAATTTTCTAAATAAATAAACAAACAAATAAATAAATATTTCCTGCAGTGATGGGAAATGCGTGGTATTGGGCTGCGTTTGTGACAGGTGCCTTTGGAAAAGTAGCAGCTTGGTCCCAAAGGCTTCGATATGTGAATACAGTTGGCTTACCACTGCATTTTGCCCCTGAAGGCTTGTGTTCAGCACGTTCAGATGTCGTGTTATGTCAACTAAAAATCCAAAATCAGCCAGCCAAACAGGATCAGATAGCTCTGGCATCGGTTGTCCCTTTTTGCCAAGAATTGTCCGATTTCCTCCCTAAGAGAGTAGAAGCGCTGCAGTGCAGACCCCCGACTGAGCCATCTTACCTCATTGTGATACACAACATCTCTGTAATCAGCCTGGATGTCGAGTAGAAACTGTTGAAACTGGCGGTGGCACAGGGTTTTGGAGCGAATATAATTAATAGCCTTCATAACATGATCATATTTCAGATGTTTGGCACAGAGAACTTGTTGGTGAATAATACAGTGGAGTTTTATAGCTTTGCCTCCTTCTTCGCTGACTTTGTTACAGACTAGGGTTGATAATCCACTTCGCTCACCAGGCATGGCAGGTGCGCCATCCGTAATAATCCCAGTGACTTTATTCCATGGTAGTTTCATATCATCTATGGCGGAACAAACAGAAACAAATAAATCTGTTCCTCTTGTTTGGTCGTTAAGGCTCTGGAGGTCAAGTAGCTCTTCACTCACGTTCATGTCATTGTCCACTCCTCTCAAAAAAATCAATAACTGAGCGGTGTCAGATGCATCCATGCTTTTGTCGCAGGCTAACGAAAAAAAGTCAAACTCCTCTCCTTTTGCCTCTAACTGTCTCTTAATATCAGATAAAACATCTTCAATTCTCTGTACCACAGTGTTACGAGCCAGGCAAACATTGGCAAACTCTTGCTTCTTCTCAGGACAAATTTTCTTCACCATTTTCATGATGCAATCTTTAATAAATTCACCCTCTGTAAAAGGTTTGCAGTGCTTGGCGATCAGTGTTGCCACCTCGTAGCTCATCTTTGTGGCATTTTCATTTGACTCACGGGCCCTTGTGAAAAAGCGCTGTTGTGCCATTAAAGCACCTTCCAGTTCCTTCAATTTTTCGTCACATTCATTCCCAGTTAACTTGTTGTAGTTAGCATGTTTCGTCTGGTAGTGCCTCTTGAATTCCTTGAAAACAGCCACAGTCTCTTGGCAAATTAGGCAGACACGGTTGTTCCCTATTTCAGTGAAAAAATACTCCAATTTCCACTTGTCCTGGAAGCAGCGGCCCTCGCTGTCAACTTTCCTTTTTTTAGTTACAGTCGCCATTTCAGAAATGGGCACACAAGCCTTGTGTCACAAGGGTCACGCCGCGAGAGCGCTGACTCAGGTCTACTGCCATCTTCTGGTGAAATATAACCACCAGCCTTGAAGGAGCAGGAGGCAGCAGGGGACAGCTGCGGGAACCGCTGTGCGGTGAAGGGAAAAAAGCCGGCTGGCGGGGATGCGTGACAGGCTGAGCCAGTGGGGAGAAGCGGCTGCAGGCCGCTCGAAATTTGGAAACGGGCTGCAATTGGCCCTCGGGCCAGACTTTGGACATGCCTGGTGTATGGGATACCTGGCCATGACTCTACGATGCTTGTACACATGGTACATGATCTGGTGGCTGATACTAGTCTTTTCTTGCACCGGAATGCCACAGGGGGTGATCCAGCTTAACACCAGCTGGCCAGCAATGCTTTTTGAGGAAGTCAGCTCATCCAGGGCTTTTCTCCACCGATCCTTCACCAAACATGTCCAGGCAGATCCAGCACCAGTCCTTACTTCCATGCAAGCACAGCCAGCATTTCTTCCACTGGGGAATGGTGGTCCTTATTTATCTACTTGCAGATGGTCTGCTTTCGAACTGCTAGGTAGACAGAAGCTGGGGACAGGTGATGGAAGTTCACTCCATCTTGAAGAGCTGGGC
Source organism: Varanus komodoensis (assembly GCF_004798865.1). Classification (NCBI taxonomy): domain Eukaryota; kingdom Metazoa; phylum Chordata; class Lepidosauria; order Squamata; family Varanidae; genus Varanus; species Varanus komodoensis. The sequence goes on along the minus strand of NW_025335941.1, from coordinate 61,905,545 downwards.
TTGAACCACCAAAATGAGGACCATTTCTGGCCAGCAGTTCCACCATCATTAAGCTGCTATGGCACTGTGTCTCCTAGTCCCCAGCAGTATGGTGATCACTTGGATTTCTGGCATGGGTGTTTCCCAGCCCTACCCATTTACTAGGGATTGAATCTGGAGCCTTCCGTGAGCAAAACACGTCCTCGGTCACTGAGTTAGGGCTCTCTTTCTCCTGTGCATTCAGAATCATCTTAATGCTTGTAGGATCACAGCAAAACTTCTTGTCTCTGTGTGCACTGGCATATTAGTCATGTGTCAGGGGACATGAATGATCTGGGGAAACTGAATACAGGACAAGGCATTGCACTCTATAGAACATTTTGGAAGTAGAGTGAGTCATTCAGCATGAGTCATGCTGAAGGTTGGGAAGGGGTGGAAAGGCAGTGACAGATGCATCTTCCATGCTTTGCCGCCATCCCCGATTCTGATTCACCAGCCCCGTGCCGGCGCTGAACCCGTACGACATGAGGAGAGCCAACACATGGACTTGCATCCCTGAGGCATTTTGAGCATAGTTCTAAAGACTAAACACGCTTGTGCAAATGGCACCACTCGCCAAATTTGCATGATATTACAGAATTTGTGCCATTTTACACCAACTGCACAAATCATTTTTCTGTTTCATGCAAGCTGACCTGCAAAAGACACATGCATCTACTGGAATATGCAGAAATTGGCCAATTTTATGCATGGAACAGGTACTGATTGGGGCGAATCTTGCAAAGTACAAACTATGTGAAGTGATACAAATCGCCCCATTTGCACATATTTCCTTGCTGTTCAAAGGCATAAGCTGTGGCTCGTCTTGAAGATGGAAGTCCACAGAAAAAGCGCAACTCAGCACACTTCAATCCAACAGATTGGAACTGGGCAGGAAGTCCACTGAACCCAAACATGCTTTATTTCCCATTATCGGCTCATCCCCACTCAAACCTCCCTAGTGATCAGTGGCGTTTACTCTCAGCCTAAAAAGATATTTTTCTGCAGAGCAGGTATATTGCTCTTCCTGTGAACATTGTGTCTTTCTATTGTGTCTGAATTGTCCAGGACACTGGCCAATTTTTTCATTTAACCTAATGTGGCTGAAATAAAACTTCACAGCTGTTGGAGCTCACCGATCTATAAAATACCTTAAAATAGTTAATCATTTTGTAATGTCCTTCTTTCTAATGAATAAGGTATAGTTTTTTCTCCCCAAAACACTGTGAAGCAGAAATGCATTATAGTAACATTAGGGGGCCTGGATTTAGCACACTGAAATAATGAAAGTCTGATTTATGTCAATGTCTCATTCAGGACATGAAATGCTTAAAGTGACACTTGTCAAGTGAGTTATATAATTGCTTCCAACAAATTTCCCAGCCACCCAGAAATACTGTCATCTTTTGATCAGCTAAAGGTGTTATTCAAAGGGCAAACGAGATCCATGTCTTATGGTCCTGGTTTCTGTGGACATCCCTTTTCAATTTAGAAGGTGGCCAAGAAGATAGATGAATTCATCGCGTTGGTTTCTTTCATATTCTCATTGTTCCAATTTTAAATTTGGCTCATCCCCAAATTTAAATTTTTAAAAAAGTTTTCACAAACACTTGCAGAGTTTTTTTCTGTTCATTTCTGCGAATACACGATTTTTGTATCAAATTTTCCTAATATATTTATGGGAGTGATTCTCCTAATATAATTTTTTGTAAAGTGTTGCTTTTCTTAATGTATGCATTTTGACATGCATTCCCCCCTAAAGTGCATATTTTTCTTTGCCTGTTTTGATTGGGAACATTAGTGTAAACTTTGGGGAACCGTAAACTTCAAAGGGTAACTTGGTTTCAGTTCTTCCGTTAGTTGAAAATTGTGAAATAAGGTAGTTTTTCATTTAAATGCAAATTGCACCAATGTCTACCCCATCCCCAGAGAAATACTGGGAAGTGGCATACAGACAGTCTTATATAATAAGACCTTAAGAAAAGCCCTGCTGGATCAGGGCGCAAGCTTGGGATGTACAGCAACAGAAAACTTGTTCTGTTTGAGCTCAACAGACTTTCAACACATTTCTGGCCTGACAGCCAAAAGCTGACTGAATGGAGGCTTTTTTAGCTTCCGTGGAACTGTTCAGAGACAGAACCTCAATGCACTCTACATGGGGCTGCCCATGAAGATGGTCCAGCAATAATAATAATAATAATAATAATAATTATTATTATTATTATTATTATTATAGCATTTCTATGCCGCCCCTTGCCGAAACCTCGGGGCGGCTTACAACATGATAAAATACATTGAAATACAATAGTACATAATAAATTACCATTAAATATAACAATACAAAAAATACATTGATTTACAAATACAAAATTAAAATTATCAGTATAAAATAAAAATATAGGAGGAGAAAGAGAAGGAAGAAGAAGTTGCCCAGGCCAGATCATATGTTTTAACAATTGAAATGATGTTTAAATAAAAAGGTCTTTACCTGGCGCCGAAAAACCAGTAACGACGGTGCCAGGCGGACCTCTTTGGGGAGTGACTTCCATAGGTTGGGCGCCACCGCAGAGAAAGCCCTCCTCCGGGTACTTACTCTCCTAATTTCTTTCATGGAGGGTTCCCGGAGAAGGGACTCTCCCGCAGATCTCAAAGGGCGGTCGGGCATATACGGACGTAAGCGCTCGTGCAGGTAGCCAGGACCCAAGCCGTTTAGGGCTTTGTAGGTCATAATCAACACCTTGAATTGGGCCCGGGCTTCAATGTACAATTCAATTCAATTACAATTGGTACAGAAATAATAATAATAATAATAATAATAGTAGTAGTAGTAGTAGTAGTAGTAGTAGTAGTAGTAGTTGTTGTTACTTGAATTTATATCCCATCCTATCACCAAGTGCTCAGGATGGCTTACAAAATATAGAAGTACAATATAAAGTATAAAATTACAATATAAAATCTAAATTATTAAAGCAATATAAAACACATCACGGACTTAAGAAAAAGGAGTTAAAAATACAAAGTGAAGGGAAAAATCCTAAAACATCTAAAACCGCTGGTTATTTAAAAAAATGGTTGAATAAAAAGGTCTTAACCTGGCTCTGGAAAGAGTAGAATGTCGGTGCCAGGAGAAGCTCTCTGGCAAGCAGATTCCACAGTCTGGGCGCCGCAGCAGAGAAGGCTCTCTCTGGGGAGACACCCTCCGTACTTCCTTCAGAGACGGTTCCCGGAGCAAGGCCTCCCCCGCCGATCTTAAGGGGAGTGAGGGCTTGTAGGGAAGGAGGAGATCCTTCAGGTATCCTGGACCTAAGCCATGTAGGGCTTTATAGGTTAACACCAACACCTTGAAAGGGCTGCTTTGTTGGTAACTGGAGCCCCTAGAATGGCCCACATAACACCTGTATGGAAAGATCTGCACTGGTTACCAGTTGTGGCCCGGGCCCAATTCAAGGTGCTTGTGTTGACGTAGAAAGCCCTAAAGGGCTTAAGCCCCAGTTAGACCCAGGAGGCCCCTTCTGACTTGCTCTGTTCTTCTGTGTTTATCTTAGGGAGTGCCTATCTGACCTTTGAGATCTACAGTGGGGGCCCTCCTGTGTGAGCCATTCCTTAAGGAGGTGAGGGGGTGTCTGTGAGGATCAGGGCCTTTTCTGCAGCTGCTCCCCATATCTGGAATGCTCTCCCCAAGGAGATCTGCCTGGCTCCTTCCTTGCTTTCTTTTCGTCGTCAGGCAAAGACCTTCCTTTTTTAAAAAAAACATTTTAATAGCTAATTGCTATTGACCATTGTGTTGGATGTTTACTGTATTTTATTGTTGTTTTTAATATATAAAATGTTATGGTTTTATTATGTTTTATTGTGTTTTTATCTCAGGTTGTGAACTGCACAGAAGTGCTGTGGTGCAATCAGGTGGAATACAAATGTTTTAAATAAATATGTAATAATAAATAAAATATTTGCACCAAGTTGGAGCTGAGAACTGCATTTCTCCCATGCAGTTTCTCCTGGCACAAACTGAGGTTGACTCGCTAGATTTCTTGCTGTAGTTGTGGTCTTTCTTAACTTGAGAACTATGGAAGCGTGCTCCTCTCATGGCATAGGCTTGGCCATCTTGCATTTTCTGACAGTCACTCTCATATTTGCAAAAATTTGGGACTCTGCTCCATAATTCATGCACATTTTCATCTATTCACACAAATTCTGGTATCAGGTATTCAGATTAAAAGCAACATTATTCCAAATATAGTTACTTGGGTACAACAGCAGGAAAGGGTTGCTGCCATCATCTCGTGTGTATGGGTTTCCCATTTCTATGTTTGAGGAATCCCCTAGAGGTGATGATCCAGTGGATTTCCTCACCTCAGCCCTGTGGATTCTGTTCCAATATTGTGCTGATGCAGATTTAATTGGATATCAGTATGAGGAGTTTGAGTTGCTCTTTTTCAAGAAAGGCAGATTTTGTGCAAACTTTGCACTTCCACTTTAGAACAACTTTCTCTCTCACCCGTGCCTGTAAAGGTCATTTCATGTAGCTATTCTGAGCATGGAGAAGACCACGTCATACCTGGCAGTCTGGCATGTGACTGTTTCAGAGGAGGAGGAAAAAGAGGTGGCAAGGTGAATTCAACACCACAAAGGCGGCTGAATACAAGTAATTCAAATGTAGCCCTTTAAGGGCTAAGCTCTTAAGGTCCTCTGCCTGGTAGGGTGAAACTGCAGGCATATGAAATGCTCTGTTGTCCAGTAGCCTTGTCCTACGTACATTTGTTTCATGCCCTTTTAAAGCCAGCTGAGTTCATGGCCGTCACCAGAGCTTTTGCAGTACTCTGTTAAGATGTAATATTGTGCTCAGTTCTGGGCACCAAGATTTAAGAAAGATGCAGGTAAATTAGAAAGGGTCCAGCAGAGGGCAACAAAAATGATCCAGGGGTTGGAAACGCTGCCCTGTGAGGAGAGACTGAGAGAACTGGGCATGTTCAGCCTTGAGAAGAGAAGACTGAGGGGGGGCATGAGATCCCTCTAGAAGTACCTCCGAGGCTGTCACAAAAAGGAAGGTCAAGAGCTCTTCTTGCTGTAGGACACGGAAGAATCAATTCAAGTTGTGACAACCCAGATTCAGGCTGGACATCAGGAAAAGCTTCCTCACTGTCAGAGCAATGTCACAGTGGAACCAGCTGCCTGGAGAGGTGGGGGGCTCTCCCACACTGGGGACATTCAAGGTGAAACTGGACAGCCATCTGAGTGGGATGGCGTAACGTGGTGTCCTGCAACAGCAGGGGGTTGGACTCAACGGCCTTCATGGTCCCTTCCAACTCTACTATTCTATGATCTCACATTTCCCACACTGTTGGTTCCCCCTTCTACCAACTGATACCAGTTCTCTCAAGCACCAGGTTAACAATCTGGACACTTTATTCTGCACCAGATGGCATTCTTGGATGTTTATGGAAGGCACCTCCCTTGTAGAATCCATGCCCCCTTTGTCAACAAGTGGCACTGTGGAGGGAGAAAACACAAGAGAAGAGAAGGCACTTGGAAGGAGATCAAAGTGAAGTTGTTGGAGTTGACAGGTGTGGGGTGAAGAACCTGACAATGATATCCTATTTTTAGCTTTCCTATTCTGATTCTGAACAGGTGTGTATTCAAAAGAAACCGAGGATAGCCCAGCCAGTTTGGCTTTTCTAAGATCAAAGTATCTGATGGCTAGCTGTTCCAACGTCAGTGTCGGTCATTCATATATTCGGTGTTCTCACTTCTCTGCCCAGGTATTCAAAGACCACATGCGACTTCAAAAGGGCAGAACGCAAGTGCCTCTCACCTCTGAAAGGGAGCTCTGCTGTGAATATAGAGACCCAAGCAAAGGAGGTCGAAGCCGCTGTGGAACTGCCACCATAAGCCTAATTGTCCTCAGTAGAGGTTTGATGGAACTCTTCTGTTTATGATGTGATGTGATTAACCTACATGGTGAGATGGTATGATATTCTGTCTTTGGTATGAACCGCAGTATTGCTTCTCGGCCTTTTGGCGAAGATCAGTAGGAATGAGCACTGCTCTGCTTTCCTGCAGACTCACTTTCTGTTTGTGAGAGAGCTCAGGTTCTTCTCTGTCTGAGTTGAACCAATGGACGCTGCGGCCTGCACACAGACACCTTTTGACCAGGCGGAAACAATGCACCTTCCTTTCCAAAAAGGAGCTACAACAAGATGAGATTAGATTTATATCATGTGGGTGTTAAAGAATCTCATGTCCTGCTATTTATTTTACTGCATTTTCTCATCCACCCCAGCATAGACTCCTTGTCCTCACCTACAGGTACTTCCCTGCATCATTAATTCTCTGTTCACAGATGCTAATATACTTGTGTCTTCATGGGAACGTGTGGATCAGCACAGGATGCCAACGTTTGAATTCTGTTTCAGTGCTCAATCCCACACAAGCACATCTCAGAGGGTGAGCTTAGTTTTCTCCTCACTGCATGACAATACATGGCATTTCCATTCATATTTTTCTAAACATATCCATCAACTGTGTTTTTAAATATATGCATTTCCCCATGATCTAATATGTATTTTTGCAATCCTTCATCCTGAAATCTCGCATTAAAAATGCGCTCTTCTCATTTTGACCTGGTTTATTTATTAATTACATTGTTATTTATTACATTTGACATTTTATACCACCCAATAGCTGGAGCTCTCTGGCAGTTTGCAATTTGAAAACATACACAAACTCTACTCCCAGTTTGGCCTGTTCATTGCAAGCTTGGACATGTACAAACCTCAGCTACACATGGCGACTGAGCATTCGTTCAGTCTGGGAGGTGCAAAGTGAGTACAATCCTGATCAGAAGAGAACTGCAACCATTTCCTCATACATCCCCAGGCCTTTGTGAACTCCAGCTCACCAATTCAATTACCCTTGGCTCCAGGGCTCCAAAGGTGAGACCTTTCCATCTTAAACATGGAGTCCAGCATTAATTACTTTTTTGGTGTATGCCCATCTACCTTACTTTTTAGGGATGTGTGAGAATTTCATTCATGCTAGTAACCAAGCAAATGTTCCATTTTTGAGCAGGTGAGAAGTGGATCTTCTAAACAATGTACAATATTATACTTTGACCTATGAGATCATGCTCAATTTTGCTATGCACCCTTAAGAAAAGTGCTTTCAACCTTCTCAAAATGTTTTGGTTCCTACCACATTCAAATTTTTAACCACCCACATATAGAACTTTCTGAATCTTAGTTAATTCTTGTTAAAAAAAGAAAAGAATGGAAACAACCTTTTCATCTAACTGTGCATATACCATCGGCGTCTAATTTTTCATCCATTGTAAAACCTCACTCTTTCCCCACAAATTGGAAGGCTGTGGCTTTTTGACTCTAATGCATGTACTCATCATTCCTTTTTCCACCAACAAGGTCCATTATGAATTCCATTCATACATAAAAGGCATTAACAAGAAGGACATAATGAACGAAGTACACTTCTTTTCAGTAAATGGCATATTGATTTCCAGTTTTCCATGCACCTTCCACCACTTCAAGTGCATATGTGCTCAAACTTGCTGTCTCTCTCTCTCTCTCTCTTTGTGATCATGCATATTGAAAAGAAATGATTTTGCACAGCGTGAGATCTGCGAAGACCAAAAGCAAGTAAACACTGCTTGTGCTGCCATCACCTAAAGTGTGGTACCGCATGACAACACAAGTAACAAAGAGCAGGAAGAATAAGAGAGTGTTGGATAACTCCATGGGTCAAAGCAGATCACCCGTTTTTTCAGATGTATTTTTGTTCCAATTGCTTCAAAAGCACCGCCGTAACTAGGAGTGTCCAGACGTATTAAAATCTGTTCTGCTTGCATTTCATGGATTTTTACGCACCCTTTGTTATATGGCCTGCTTGTTGATCGAATTGGATTTTGCACAAATGTGTTTTTATGTGCATGCACAAATATGCTCCAAAAACTGCACAACCCCCCAAAATATGCAAATCACCCCATGTGTTTAGCTTATTGGGTGAAATGTGGATTTTAGGAATGTTTATGCTTCGGTGTTTTTCTGTGGTTAAATTTGCATACAATTAAGGAAAGATTTCACAGAATCCATGTGTCTCATCTACTGTGTAATCTGCAAGTTCATGGAACTCTGAACTTGTTGTGGATTTCTTTAAGATTCCAAGCTGTAACAGCTCCTAAGGACTCTGCTGGACTTGTGCAGGGACTAGACTAGACTTGGAGTCTGAATCACAATTGGAAGGCAAGGGTGATCAGAAGAGAATGATCTGCTAGCAGAAATGCCAAGGCCAACAGAGGTGCCAGGTTGCTGACGGGGACTGGGCGTTGTTCTCATATAACCCCAGTTCTCCGTCAGCGCCACTGGCTCCCAATTGAAGTCCGGGCCCAATTCAAGGTGTTGGTTATGACCTATAAAGCCCTAAACGGCTTGGAATCTGGATATCTAAAGGAACGCTTGCGCCCATATATGCCCTCCCGCCCCTTGAGATCAGCAATGGATGCCCTTCTCCGGGAACCCTCTGTGAATGATATTAGGAGGTTGAGTACCCGGAGGAGGGCTTTCTCTGCGGTGGCGCCCCACCTATGGAATGCACTCCCCAGAGAGGTCTGCCTGGTGCCGTCATTATTTGTTTTTTGGTGCAAGACCAAGACCTTTTTATTTAAATCTTATTTTAATTGTTAAATTATTGTATTTATTAGGATTTTAAATTAGCCGAGAAGGCACCGGGGGGGGGGGGGTTAAATATATATATATATTTATATATATATATATATATATATATATTGTGAGCCGCCCCGTGGCTTTGTTGCAATGGAGGTGGCATAGAAATGTTTAAATAAATAAATAAATAAATAAGCAGGTCCAGAGATAAATCAAGGGGCCAGTGATGCCTGGTTCAGTGGGAAACTCTGTTGAACAGGTAGTATTAGATGGGGCCAGATTTTACATTCTTAGTCCAGTCATAGAATGTAAAATCAAATGGGCAGGGCAGTTCAGTAGATGTTCTGGCTGATTAACCTGTAAGCAGAATGAACCTCCCTGAAGGCAGAGCCAACACTTTTTGGTTGGGGAGGGAAAAAATGGATTTAGTTTAGAATCATCTGCTTATCACTAAGGCACTTTTCCCTAAGGGTCAATGGTCTAATGTTTCTTGTTTCTTTTACAATTTACTTCCATGATACTCTCCTCCCTGCCCCCTCTCCACATCACAAACTTTGACATAAAAAGGCCTTTTAGTTAGACAGCCATTGCCCTGATCTGCTTGGAACAAAAGACCAGTTTTGGAGTAAAACTCATTCCATGCTAAAAATAAATCATCCTGGATCTTCATTCTCTCTTCTTGGGTTTTTTCTAGTTTTGTATCATCTGCAAATTTGATTATCTTTCCTTGGACTTCCTCATCTAAACCATTAATAAAGATCTGTTTCCATTCTGCATCACTTTCAAATGTGTTTTAAGCCATTTTTCTATCATATTTCATTCCCACATTATGCTTAAAATACATATTCAAGTACAGATTGTGCGATGGATAGATGAGTGTCCATTACAGTTTAAGTCCATTTCTCATTGTTCCAATGAGAATTGCACTTCATACAAATGCCAGAACGTGTTGGGGAAAATGAGCAAAATGCTCCTGAAATCTATGTGGGGGAAAGGGGCTTTTCTGCCACTTGCCAGAACGAAAATGCTGTGAAATTCCACTGGACTGGACTGGACTGGACTGTAATTCCCAGTTCCCAGTGCCACTACACAACTGCTTTCCAACCAGCTGTCCAAGTCTAAGGGGACCCACATGCATAATGGGAGGGTTCAGTGAAGCTTCTCTAGCAGAACCAGAATCTGCACAATGACACTGTTGGACACTGCCCTTGGTATTAATACCTGGCGTGATCAATCCCATGCTGGAGACATTCAAGGAGAACCTGGGCAGCCACCTGAGTGGGATGGTGTGGCTTGGTGTCCTGCAACAGCAGCATGTTGGACCTGATGGCCTTCATGGCCCCTTCCAACTCTCCTATTCTATGATTCTGTGATTCTATGATCCCACTCAGATGGCTGTCCAAGGACCATGGTGGCTGGAGTCAGATGGGAGCTGATGCCAGTGTAGGACACAGAATGATCAAGTCAAGTTGGAACAACCCAGATTCAGGCTGGACATCAGGAAAAAATTCCTCGCTGTCAGAGCAATGCGACAGTGGGACCAGCTGGCCTGGAGAGGTGGGGGGCTCTCCCACACCGGAGACATTCAAAGTGAAACTGGACAGCCCTCTGAGTGGGATGGTGTGACGTGGTCTCCTGCAACAGCAGCATGTTGGACCTGATGGCCTTCATGGCCCCTTCCAGCTCTCCTATTCTGTGCTTCTATGAATCCAGAGGCTTGATCCTACTAGATAATTACAAGTCTTAATGCAGACCCACCTTTGTCTGAATACAGCTCTAAGTCTGCAGTACTCTTGGCCTTAGATGACTTTCTAGGAAACCTTCCCCTAATCCTGGGGCATTTTCATTTAACACGCCAGTCACTGATGAGATTGTACAGCTGTTATCATTAATGGGATAATGGCTACAGCTGTTCATACATTTTGGGTGCTGCACTGAAGTGCAAACCCACAGAAGCATCCCCTCCACCATCATTTCCGCTCAGGTCAGCTTAGAGGAAGGGTGGTAGGCATCCACCAGCAGTGAGTTGCAGGTGGCTGTAAGCTGCCTACCATGTCAATTACCCAGAATGCCCTGCTGGAATGACGTTCTGGGGCATTGTGGGTAATTTAAAAGGGTGAAAGGCTTGCAGTCACCTATCATGTGACTAGATCATCCCAAAGTGCTTATTAGCATCAGTGGGCTCTCCTGGGATCCTGGCACCTAGTGTTTGCCCAGAAGTTAGATACTGATGCCAGACCCATCAAGAAAGGCTTGTATCCCATATACATCTTAGGAAGGGCATCATCTTGGCCTCAGTCAATGACACAAAAGCACATCACCACAGGAATCATGATACCCACCTTCTGCTTGAAAGGACCATGAATGAAAGCTCCAGTCTCGGAATGGAAACCTCCTCAGACTGGAGCCATTTTTGTAATGTATGGCTGTGAAAGTTGGACCGTAAGGAAGGCTGGGCACCGAAGGATTGAGGCCTTTGGATTGTGGTGCTGGAGGAGACTCCTGTGAGTCCATTGGACTGCAAGGTGATCAAACCAGTCAGTCCTAGAGGAGATCAACCCTGACTGCTCTTTAGAAGGCCAGATCCTGAAGATGAAACTCAAATACTTTGGCCACCTAATTTTTTTATGTTGTGAGCCGCCCCGAGGCTACGGCAAGGGGCGGCATAGAAATGTTTTAATAAATAAAATAAAATAAAATAAAATAATGAGAAGGAAGGACTCCCTGGAGAAGAGCCTAATGCTGAGAACAATTGACGGGAAAAGAAGAAGGGACGGCAGAGGATGAGGTGGCTGGATGGGGCCACTGAAGCAGTTGGTGTGAGCTTAGGTGGACTCCAGGGATGGTGGAGGACAGGAGAGCCTGGAGGAATGTTGTCCATGGGGTCATGATGGGACACGACTTTGCGACTAACAACAACAACAGGTGGGACCTGCAACAAAATGACTTTTTCAAACAGGACACCACCAGATTGTCATGTGTGCTCCTGTTCAGCAATCCAGGCACCCCATTACATTCCCTTCCAGTTTTCCATTCTCATCTCCCACACTGAACAGCCAGCCTTCCACTTGCTTGGTCCTCACTGGGCTGCAAGGCCCCCTCTTCCAAAGATCCCTCATCCTCTGACTGCAAATCTTGGGGTTCCCTGTAGCGGCTACCGGACCCTGGTGTATGGACAGTGCCATCCAATCCACCTCAGCATCATCATGCAAAGCCCGAACATTTGCTAGGGATGGTGTGATACCTTACCACCTGCAAGCCAAATGAGCTTTGACCAATACCACCTCAGTCTGGGAAGGAATCGGGGACAGTGACTGAAATATCTACTATTTGGGTTCTTTTTAATTTGACTTTTTTCATTAAGATTTAACTGAGCTTTGTCTCAGAGTAGTGGACTGTGAAACCAAGATGGGAAGATTAGAGTGAAGGAGAGCTTTGTATGAAATATGAGTATGGCCGGGTTTTGCTGCTAGTTTGTGATGTGTGAAATGGAATCTCCACTCAATGTGCCTAGAAAATGCAATTAGTGTTTGGGTGCTCTATTGGCTGGGGACTTGTTTCTTTGTGTGTGTGTAGGGGGGATTAAAGGGAGTTCATCCTGTAAAACAGTAGAGAGAATGTTCTTGACATAATGGGTTTCATTTTGCACACAACATTTTCCCCTTGAAAAACAGACTTCAGATCTGAATAATGTGATCTCTATGAGCTGGAAGCTAAAAGTGTCAGGCACATTAAAGGAAAGAAAGACAAAAGCTTTGCTGACACACAATATACACACTCTTGTGTGCACTTTCCTTTAATGCATACCTTTTTGTATGCATTTTCTCCATTGGAAAAACCCATTGCAGAATCGAGAGAAGTGCATGTTTCAAAGGAAAATGGAGTGATGCTTCATTTATTAGTGTGAACGTGCAAAATTAGGCAAGCTCACATTAAAAAGGAAACCAGGTGTGTGTCTCTGCAATTCCTCTGAGACAGTTACTCCACACATTTAGAATTCCTTTAAATGAGCGTAGGACTCAGGTAATGGGTGATAGGAATGAAGTACTTGCGGCATGCGGTAAAGGCCTAGCCATCACAAAAACAGAAACAGAGCGAGTCAGATGGGGCTTCCTGGGCCATCTAGTCTGACTCCAGCACAAACTGACTCTGCTCATACAATGTCCAACATGTGGTCATCCAATCGTTCCTTGAATACACTCACTGATGGGGCCTCCACCACCTCCTATGGAAGCCCATTCCATGTCCTAGTGGCCCTAACCTTCAGGAAGTACTTCCTGACATCCAACCTGAAGCCTGGTTCCTTGAGCTTTGCTCCATCAGATCTCATCTCCCCTCCAGCACAGGGAAGAACTGGTCACAACCCTCCACCATGTGGCATCCCTTCACATACCTGTATGTTGCTATAAGATCCCTACTGAGTCTCCTCCAGGCTGAAAAGCTCCGGCTCCCTCAATCGCATCTCATATGCATCCCCCACAATCCAGCAACCAACCTTGCGACCCCATGCGGAGCTGATTCCAACCCTGCCATAGTCCTCTGGTGATGTGCAGCCCACAGCTGGACAGAGTACTCCAGCTGTGGGGCACCGGACTCTTATAGAGCACGACCAGCACCTCTCTCAGTTTGGAACACATCAAATCAACAGTGGGACAAAAAGGAGCTCTGAGACTTGGGAGGGGGCATAACTCAGTGGTGGAGCAAATGGTTTGCAAAAACCAGGTCTCATTTTTGATCTCTCACATCTGGGATCCGGTCCACCTGACACGTCTATCCCTTAGAATACATTCACTTGTTCAGGTGAGTGGCGTGTGATGGCACTAGCTTAAAAAGGGAGCTGACAAATGCAGGAAAGTGATTTCACTGCTAGTCGTTAGAGAACTAGAAAACCATTGTATCAGTGTTGGACTGGAGACCTGACAGATCTGGGTTTGAGCCTCTGCTCCGGCATGAAGCTCACGGTGTGGCTTTGGGTCAGTTATCACCTCCCAGCTTAACTGACCACACACAGTTGTTGTTGTAGCCTTTAGTTCCTCACAAGGGGAGGGGGGAAGTGGGATATAAATGTGTTTGTTTGTTTGATTTGTATGCCACCTCATAAGCCATAAGGCTCTCTGGGCAGCTCACAACATGATATCCAACAATTAAAACAGTACAATTCACAACACATTGAAAAGAGTATATAAGCACCAACAGTAGAAATAAAATCAATACTAAAATAGGCATAAAATTGAACAATTGTTAAATTTATTTATTTAGAAAATTTCTATGCCGCCCCATTCGCCGAAGCCTCGGGGCGGCTCACAAATATATCAATTAAAATATAATACAATAAAATATAAAACAAGTTTACAATATAAAATAAGTCGCCCTGGCTGAAGAATAAAATAAATAAATAGTATTAACAGTATTAAATAGTTGAATTAAACTATTTAAGAAAATCTTAGATAAGAATAAAGTAAATTTAAGCACAGTTAAAGTACAAAAGAGAAAATCTGGTGCTAGAAGTCTGCAGAAGTCTCCAATGGGTTCAGATTTTTCAGAATCTGATCCACCAATTTGTCTGTGGATTGCCTATTTCCTGAGCCACAGGGATTCTGTTCACTTGTTGACCATTTCTTATGTCATGTCGTTTTACAGAAATTTAGTTAGATAAAATATGCAAAATAATAAGGATGATAAAATCCCAGTGACCAAAATTGTGCATTTCCTATGGGTTGAAGCATGGTTGTTTTTCATGGATTTGCTTATTTGGGGAATATTTCTGCACTTTCAGGAGCGCAAATTTGCACAACAATTTGTTCAAATGTATATGAGATGATTGCACAATATCCAATTCTATCCATGAGCAGATGAAGGAATGAAGGGTGCCTTTCAGTCTGCAAAGCACAGATGAAAGGGATTTTATTGCATTCATATGTCTCTACAAATCCTCTGGATTCACATTGGGTTCCATCATGGAGTTTACATCTACAGAGCCTTTCCTGTGTTTCCACACTGTAGCCTGTAGGTGGTGCTGTGCTCAACAGAATAATGCAAATAGGCATGTAGGGAAATGCACTTTCTTTCGCTTTCAGGGAACAGAGAGTTCCATTTAATCCTCTAAAACACTGTGAAAATGTTCTTAAAAACAGAAGGAAGGCTGGAAGGTCACAGTATCTCCTAAAGAACACATAAACAACCATGCATAAAGAATGAAGGACACACAATAAATGACTTGGAGAGAAAGGCTCTTTGTGTCAATCTAGAATGCTGGGTTTGGGATGCGCTGCATATTCTGTGCTCACACATATATTAACTGCTCCATTGAATGCATGAATCTGCACTTGAAAAACAAAGTCACGCATGTTCCCCCTTCTACTGAAATGAATGGGTAGTCCCTGTGGGCATGGGAACTCACTGCAAATTACTGGATAGAAATACCTCTCCAGAAACTCATTTGGAATAACTATTTTATTTTTCAGGCTATGGGATACTAGAGTTTAAAGTGAATATGAGAGAAAAACATAAGGACACTTTCTTTGTTGGATGAGTCACATGCGATTCTTGACAAAAAGGAGCAATAATACATCTTTGCATGCTAAATGTGGTATTTATGAGAATGAATCTCTTGTAGGAATGAGAATATAAACCTGGTTGTGACCATGTTTCCCACTGTCAGTTGGCTGCACAAATTCTTTACAAAGGCGTCTTTTCAAAGCAGTGAACTTTTTCGTCTTTTTATGTCACTTTCATTTAAATTATCTCTGCAAACATATCAAAGCCAGTTTCTTAGAAATGGGAGAGATTAGCGGTAGGGAATAGCCAGAATGAAGAGCAATGAAGAAAGAAAATAATATATGCAAAAAGGAAGTTTATGTTTTAAAAGGTATGCTTGTTGCTAAGCTTTTTCAAAACTCTGCCATTAAGTTGTTTCATGGCCCTTTGCTTTACATGGCTGAGGTCTCATTTTCACCGGTGTATTAAGGATATGGTAACTGAGAGAAAGAGAAAGCGAGAGAGAGAGAGAGAGAGAGAGAGAGGAGGGCTGGTGAAGAACTTCTATACGACTCTGGTGTGCCCACAACTGGAGTATTGTGCTCAGCTTTGGGCCCCTCATTACAGGAAGGATATAGCCAGGTTAGAGACAGTGCAGCGTAGGGCCACAAGGTTGGTGGCCGGTTTGCAGGGGATGCCGTATGAGGCTGGTGCCAGGGGTCAGACTAGATGGCCCGGGAGACCCCTTCTGACTCGCTCTGTTTCTATGTTTCTAAATGATCTAGATGCATCCACCCATTCAAAGAGAAAGGGCTTAGTGAGCTCTGTAGGGCAAACTTGATGAGATAATGATCTATCTATGGCCCTGTGTTGTGGTCTTCAAAGGCCACAAGTTTTGGGATTCTCAACACCATCTTGAGATAACCTTTATCACGCTGGGTAAGCAGGATGCAAAAGGAATCCCTGTTCTGCTTGGAGTCCACAATCCTAGGTATGGATTTGCAAAGCTACTGTTGTATACAGTATTTCACCAGAGATGGGATCCTTATAGACTAAGTCAGCTCTACCCTCTCACTCATCAAGCTTGGCTTAATGCTAGGCTTGATTTTGCCTGGCCATAACGAATGTCTACAAATATTTGATTGAGGCAATGCAGTTTACATTTATTTGGCCAAGAGGTCTTTTGAAACTTGGGTGGGCTCCTAAAATAATGGGTCTTTTGGACTTTTCATGATGGCCTGTGATGGTTCTGCATCCATAAACTCCAGTTCAGCTGCGTATGTCATAGGGATAGGCAAGCAAGCGCTCTTTGTGATCTCCAGGATTCTCTAAACATTTCCTCCTTGCTTGCCTCATGCTCCTTTCCCATTTGCTTTGGTGATCTTCATTCATTCTGTGCAAACTGATTGCATAAATTGGTCAATGATCAACAAGAGAATTGCACAAGTCTTCACAAACTGGTGCAAAATTCTTCCATAGACTAAAGCAGGGCTGAATCAGTCTTTCAAGGAAATTGAACTGGGAATTGGGAATGAGATGGATTGCAAGTGCCTGCTCCTGCTTGGAGCTTCAGACAGGGTATATTCACATGTTTTGTGAGCAAAAAGCAAAATTCTCATACGTGCCTAATATTTGTACACAAAAGAGATGACAGCAGAAACATCATGGGACAGCAATGCACTTTCCTCCACAGGAAAATGAACTTTAAAGAACCCCATTGACCTTCCTACTATTTAGGAACGAGAGAACACAAGAAGAAAAATTGTTTGAAGAATGCTACAGCATATATTTTTCCTCTAAGAGAGGAAATTAAAAGGGAGGGGGTGTTAAAAGCTTCGGACTGAATCTTTCAAAGGGAAACAATGCTATTACAGTGATAAATTACACTGTTTGTATATTATACCATTTGCCAACATATCTAGCTTTTGTGTGCTTCAGAGATAAGATCATTTTTGACTGTGTTCTTTTCCCAAAGGTCTACCAAAAACACAAGAGGAAGAATGTATATAGCTTTTGGCATAATTACCTGCTTTTTCAGTTCATTATATTATTTGCTGGGAGACAATTTGGCATGACACAGTACTCCAGGAACAGCTTATTTTTAACTGGAGATGAATTGTTCATTTACTACCCTACAGTCATTTACGCAAGTTGTCAGGCCTCGAAAAAGATTTTCGCCTCCCTTTTCAGAGATGGATATGGAAGGGGCAGCTGAAAGAGCAATGCAGCTGCTGGTGAGACGGAAGATCTACAGTTCTAAATGGGAAAATGAAACTTCACATTAACTCAGGCCAAAGTGTTAGGCTGGTAAATAATGCTTTAAAACATGCTGGAAGGAAGGAAGGAAGGAAGGAAGGAAGGAAGGAAGGAAGGAAGGAAGGAAGCAAGCAAGCAAGCAAGCAAGCAAGCAAGCAAGCAAGCAAGCATCTGGTGTCTTATCTGCTCCAGACACTGCAGCAAGGTACCTTCCCCAGAAGGGTCAGATCCACCATTTTAGGTCTTTCTATCTACCCGTGCTCTTCAACACCAGGTGACTGCAATGTTTTGGACTAGACTACCATGCACCAACTTCTGGCATAGTCCAACGGGATAGACACTTATCCTATTCTGCATCTAAAGCTCTGTGAACAAGAACCAGGTAAGATAGAAGAAGGACACGATCATATTCAGCAGTGGAAAGCAATGTCTCCTATGCCACAGGGGTTCCTTATCCATTGTGTCTTTTATGCTGAGTTTTATAGGAACGGTCCATGGTATTTTATGGTGGTGAACCTGCTTGGGGAATAGGTTTCAGCACCATGGATAGCTCCCATAATGATCAGACTATGGGCTTTCAATAGATAGGGAGTCCCAACTGATTTTTACCACCCATTGCCGGGTTGTGCTTGCGCACCTCTGATCTAGAAGAAAAGATGGATCAGTGGAGATGAAGGCCATCATGCTTGGGAAAGCTGAAGGCAAGAGAAGGAAAAGAAGAACAAACATGAGACCAATTAACTCCATAAAGGAAATCACAGCCTTGAGTTCATAAGAGCTGAGCTGGACTGTCAAGGACACGACGTTTTGGAGGGCTTTCATTTAAAGGGTTGCTATAAGTCAGGGATGACTTGATGGCATGTAAAAAAAGCAGGGGGGGGACCCAACCGGGATGGATTTATCAGTCTCTTTCCAATCTTTGCCATTTCTTTTGACTGTTCATTCATAAGACCGTCCTTAGAATACTATGTACGGTTCTCGTCACTACAGCTACAAAGGGGTATTGTAAAGTGGGGAAAGTTCAGAAAGGTCAATTAAAAGGATAAAGAAGTTGGGGCAACTTGCACATGTGGGAAGGCTTCCTAATCTGGGATTGTATAGTTTTGAAAGAAAATGAGTAAGGCTACACCTGGTAGAGGTGTAGAGGATTGCGTGTGGCAAGAAGCAAACAGAGAGGGGTCATTTTATCCATCTCTTAAAACGAGGATCCAAGGGCAACCACGACATCAGTGGGTGGGAAATTCTGCACAGATCAAAGGAAGTTCTTCTTTAAGCAGTGCAGAGTAAAACTATGGCATTCACTAGCATGGACTGTAGTGATGACCACCAACTCAGCCGGCCTTAAAAGGAGATTAAGTAAATTCATGGAGGTGGAAGCCATCAGTGGTGATGAGAGACATGAGTGGGAGGGTGCTGTTGACCTCTTGCCCTGCTTGTGGGTTCCCATGGGCAGCTGGTGATTCACGGTGGGAAGAGAATGCCAGGACAGAGGAGTTCTTGGCCTGATCCAGCATAGCTATCCCTATGTCCTTGCATCCTTTCCATCAGACCTTCGAAAGAATCTGTTATGGCGTTCTTTGGAAATTTGCACACACATTTTTATTTAAAAATTCCCCCATCTTGGCAGGAACAGAGCCAATGAAATTAAGATGGCAGCACTTGGTGGAACTAAAATGGTGCTTGGGGTCACAGCTGGGCAACGTATCCTCTTCACCCCTGTTACTGCCCAGCTAAGCCACATCAGCTGGTCACAAGAGCGGGGCTGCAGGACAGAAAAAAATGCAAAAACGCAACACAGGGACTTTGTGAGCATAATAGGTTGATTTTCTATATGAAATATCTCCATGTATTTGGAATGCTGCATTGGTTCTTGGGGTTTATGCATTTATTTCTGACAGAAAGAAGTCACTTGGTTCCTTTCCTACATATTTATTTTGCAGCACTGACAGCTTCTCATCAATGACTCCCTGCGGTCCCAGGCTTTTGAATGACATGTTTTAATATATTTGTGCATTAACTGCTTCCTGAGGAACAATCAAATCTTGACCCTGTTTTGGACCACACTTCAAATTAAACTATACATGGGGGAGCACTCAAAAGAAACACCTAATCACTGTGACTGGCAGGTAAAATTCAAGCGCTCCTTGTCACTCGTTCTGTCTGAAACACAGGTAGAAATCCATGTCTGTCTCTTTGGCACAACTCACATCTGACCTACTGCGGTGCTCTGCCTTGCATGGAGGAGTGGGCAGGTCGCTTTCCTTCAGAAATGGGGATGCTAAATTGAACATTCATGAAGCATCAACAGAGAGATGATAAGGATAAGGACGCTGAAGAATCTGTCATGGTTTGTTTTACAGTGCACTAACCTAATTCATACTTCCTGGGTTAATACATGGATTGACACACAACTGTTTTTTAGACTATGTACTTCTCTGAATTCTGTGATATACATTTTGCCTGGAGAAATGCATAAAACACACACACACACGGAGAGAGAGAGAGAGAGAGAGAGAGAGAGAGAGAGAGAGAGAGAGAGAGATAAAGTAGGACAGAACAGATTAATGAATGAACTAGGAATTATGCACGGTGTACTGAAAGTGGATAGGGAGATATTTTTTCTCCCTCTTTCATTATCGTAGAACTGAAAGGGGTCATCCCAGGAAGCTGATTAGTGGGAGATTTAGGAAAGATAAAAAGAAGTAGTTTTTCACAGTGCTTAGTTAAACTATGGAATCCATTTCTGCAAGGTGTAGTGAAGGCTACCAATTTGGGTGGTTTTAGAAGGGGATTGGAAATCTTAATGGAAGATAAAGTTATCAATGGCTAGTAATCTTGATGACCTCCATTATCAGAGGAAGTGTGTCAATGCACACAGTTGCTGGGGAACATGGGCAGAAGGGTGCTCTTCCATTCATAGTCTGTTTGTGGGTTTTCCGTGGGCAGCTGTTTGCCCACAGTATCACAGAAATTTGAACTACGTCGGTACTTGGTCTGATCCAGAATGGCTCTTCTTATAATAGACGAGAATGTTTTTGTAATGGTTCATTAAAAAAGAACTCTTTTTAAAAAGAGAATGTCATCCATTCAATGAAAAGGACTTAAATATGGAGAAAACGTAGGAGGAGATTAAATCGACAGGATTGCTCATCTAGGCTTTGGGTGCTCCGCTTTTCAGGGTCTGATTTTGAATCCCTGCGTACATTGTTTGTGTGCTAAGTGCCATCAAGTTTTCTCTGACCTACGGAGACCCCAAGAAAGAAAGCCTTCTGAAATCTCCTGTTTGCGACAATGCCACTCAGCAGTTCCAAGCCGAAGGCTGTGGCTTCTTGATGGACCCCATCCGTCCCGTAGGGTGAGCCAGTGTGGTGTGGTGGTTAAGAGCATGGGACTGGGACTCAGAGGATCTGGGTTCGAGTCCCCGCTCAGCCACGGAGCCCACTGGGTGACTTTGGGCCAGTCGTAGACTCTCAGCCCAACCCTCCTCACCGGGTTGTTGTTGTGGGGATAAGATGGAGGAGGAGAATGAGGTAAGTTGCCTTGAGCCCTTTGCAGGAAAAAGGCAGGATATAAATCAGAAAATAAATACATAAATGAAAATATTTGGCCTTCCCTTTTGTCTTCTGCCTTTGACTTTCCCTAACATGATTGTCTCCTCCAATGAGTCTTGCCTTCTCATGATGTGTCCAAAGTATGACAGCCTCTGTTTCATCATTTTTACTTCCAAAGAAAGCTCTGGATTGAATCAATCTAGGACTCACTTCCGTCAGTCCAGGTCATTTGCAAAGCCTTCCCTGTGCATTCAACTATATTCATGGTACCACCACTTCCTTCTGACAGGTGTCTCATCTTTAACAACAGTTTAGCATGCACGCACGTTCTGCTTCTCGCCATACTAGGAATGGCCAGTGGAGATGATTGAGAACTTAGTTCTGCTCACTTTTTATAAGGACTCACTATTATTTCCCAATTTCTTCGCACATTCAGCAAAAAGATTAGGAGGTACGCTATGGGGTTACTATTTCATTTATTTATTTATTTCCTTTCATGGACATGTGCTCAGGGATTTGCCTGTCCTTGGATGGAACACAAGCAGACCTGACATAGACTTTAAATAGACTGATCATTCAATCCCTGACCACTCAACTTTATTGCCAAGTACAGTCAAGGACAGATAATGTATGCAGGGCAAGAGCCTTCTGAGAACTTACACCCCAGCCAGGATCCTGTGCCAAGAATTGCCTGGAGTTGCTTCTTCTCTACACCATCCCAACCTATCTGTTCACCCCCCCCTTACAAAACCCACCCCCTTTCCATCTCCTCCATTCCTTTCTGTGTCACCAGCAACCTCCAATGCTCAGCCATTTGTAACTGAGATGCTACAGTTTCCCTCTAACGCAAAGGCGTATTTCAATGGGTGAGAAGCTAATAGGTTTCCATGAGGGGTTGTTTCTCACTTATATGACTCCTTTCATCTCTTCAAGCTGCATCATGCCTTTGTGAGTGGGGTACTGGTGGAGAGTAAACACTAATATCTTTCATAAAAGGCCTGTGTCAGATTTCGTGGGTCACAGGACTGTAAAAATGGCAGTATTTATTAAAGATATCAGAGGCTAAGAAGAAGGAAATAAGATTAGGACAAGGCCCAGTTTACTGCAAAAGAAATCAATAGCAGAAAAACTTAAACCCCTTTTCTGACCTCATATCATCCTCTCCACTGTATGGGATCCAAGCTCATCTCTGAGACAAGAAGAAACGAATGTTCCCATGAGCACAAATGAACCAAAGCATATCCCTCATACGAAATGTTCTCTCTCTTGCCACTAGCTGCCTCACGGGAAAGGATAACCCATTCATCGCTGTGTCAGAACACTGGACTTCAGGTTCCTGTAAGATTTTGCCAGTAGGTGCAACCCTGAGTCCCCTTTAAACAAGAAAGCTGTATGGTAGAAGCTCTTTTTGTTCGGCCTGCCTTTTGAAATCCGCCAATCTGATCCACATCTTTCAGGCTAATTTGAGGACAGGAAAGCACTTGTGGGCTGCATTTCTGTGCCAAAATGAACATACCATGATGCCCTTAAAATCCATCTTCGAGGGTGAAATATGGGTAAACGTATGCATTTTGTGAGTGAAAAGCTCATGTCTATACACACACATGAATCTTAGGTGGTTCCATTCTTTAAAATGCAGATTAAAATGGAAATGGCATGCAAAAGACTTATGGGTGAAGACACACAAAACTGAGACAGACCAGAAAGAGACTCTTCTGTACTTTGATCCACTGACCCACCCGACCATCATTCGCTCTAGATTTATCCCATCTTGCCCTTATGATGCTTCATGGCTAGCAACCCTGAGGTCAGGGTCCATTACCTCGACTTCATTGTCCGGTATTTCCAATCTTGTGGGGAAAACCATTTAATGGGCCTTGGCCTAATGTTTCAAGGCATTCAACAATCACAACTAGAGTTAAACCTAAAGTTGTCCAACGAACACTTCCAACATAAACATGGGAGCTACTCTGGGAGTCCCACAAGCTGCCACTTAGAACTTCCTTCCCTGCATCCACGCTTTTACTGCTCCCGCTGCCTGATATTGGGTTGAGATCCTGCAAGAGGCTGCCCACCATCCCCACCTCCTGCCTCCGGTTTCCCTGAAGTGAATGGAGGAAACCTCTCCTGAAGTTTGATGCAACCCAGCATAGAAATGCTGATGAGATAGATCAGAGCAAATGCAATGCTTCCTCCCCTGTCTCTAAAGATTCCTGGGAGGGATTATCAAAAACCACAGACTTCTCTGGCGCCGAGCACTGCTGCTGGTGCTGGTGAGGTGACACGTCCTCCAGGAGCTTTCCTTCTCCCTCCATCTGCCAAAACGCCACCCTCACCTTCGCACCAGATAAAGGAGTTGATGAATTGAAGGAGGATTGTGGCTTTGCTTTATGTTGGGACAGATTCTGGGAAAGCAACTGAGCTAACATTTCAGGCAACGTCAAGCATATCATGCCTGTTTTCATGTCCTTGGACAGGGGCCATTTGGCAAGAAAACAAAACCCAAAAATATTCAGCTGAATGGAAATCAGTCCTCATTGGTTTAACTTTGAACAGCCAAAGTGCTGCATCGCTTGCTTAGTTGGTAGGTAGGTAGGTAAATGTTGTTTTCTTGTTTGTTTGTTCATTTTGGAGGTGTGTATTGCCTCTTCTCCCAACCACCATCCTCACCAGGGGAGCTGTGCAGAAATATTGTTGGTTTCATTTTTCTACTGCCCAATAGCCAAGGCTCTCTGGAGTTTGCAAAAGTTTACAAAAGTTAAAATTTAACAGTTTGCAAAAGTTAAAATTAAACAAAACTTAAACAAAAATATTAATTTAAAAGAAAACAGATTTTAAAAACTGCTCCATCTTGTTTGTTGTGTTTTAGGTCAACATGCTCACCAACTGTGGCTTCTTTCAAGGCGACCCCACAGCATCCATATTTATTATTATTATTATTATTATTATTATTATTATTATTATTAT
>NW_025335941.1:61868054-61881504 GCF_004798865.1 Varanus komodoensis | reverse complement strand
CCCTCCCTCAGAGAAGCGTTAACCACTTCCAAGATCCAGGTCCCAATCCCGTGCTTGGAGTTATTTATTAACCAAGACGGGCAAGGATCCATATTTACCTTCCCATTTAACATTAAAACTAGCAACATCGCAGAACAGCCCGGAAATGATTGTTCTTCACAATGTAATGTAATGTAATGTAATGTAATGTAATGTAAGCATTAGCATCATCACATACACAATAGGACAGAGGTAGGTTGGCTTGCAATACCATCAGTCCTAGCCGAAATAGAAAATGGTGAGGGAGAAGGTGAGTTGTAAATGAATCATACACCAACTGGTTGCAACTTTTTATTTTTTATTTTTAATCTGGACTTTGGTTTGTTATAATTTAGTTGGCCACATTCATTTCTAGCCATTCTAGGCAATTTTGGGCTGGCTAAATTTGATCAAAGTATAGGTTTCAATTCTAGCTCAGATAGTATATGTTTTTGTTATTACTATTAGTATTTAAAAAGCTGCAATATACTAAATGCACACCTCGTTAGCACGAACGTCCCTGAAGACGGCACCGTTTTCTGAAATGCCAGGCCAGGTCCTAGCCGAGTTGCTGTGCTATCAATTGACAAATGTACAACCACTCAATCACAGAATACATTGTCCCTTGGGGGAAAAAAAAAGAAAAGTGGAGAAAAGAGCAAGGTGACCTCAACTGCTGAGAAGCATGAACCAAAGTGACTTTTAATAAGATTCCCTTCATCGCTTTTGATCCTTCCAGGAAAAGGAGACTGTGTCTATGAGCAGACTAAATTCCTCTGAGCAGGTTGACAGAAGTAATCCTTGATTTTGAGCCATAAATCAATGTTTCTTCCAAGTTTACAACTTACAGATATATTAAATCCTCTCCCAGGGAAAAGTCATTTCCCATTCTCAAACAGGCTGGAAAAGGTCTATACCTGCGACATGTATGCCTGCCATCGCCTCATTGTTTCTATAAGAACTCGCATAGGTTCCCAGCTGTTAATTGTGTTTAATTAAGTGTGTACATTCTGGGTGGAATTAAGGAGTGGAATTAGGGCAACCTCTCTCCATGATTGGATCTCAGCTCCCATCATCCTTCTCTGCTGACTATGTCAGCAAGGACTGGTGTGAGTTGACGTCAAACATCTGGAGAACCACAAGTTAGCCGCCTGTGAGTTACAGCAAGCTGCTAGTTTAAATCAGGGCAGAAATGGTCCTGTTATTAAGAGAAACACAACTTTTGCTAGCAGAAGTATGCTTGCTTGTTTGCTATATTTATAGTCTGCCTTTTTTTCCTTTCATGAACTCAAGGCAGTGTACATAGCTGTCCTCTTTTCAGTCGTCTCCCCATGGCAAGAATCCTATGAGGTAGTTGGGCTGAGAGTCCATGACTGGCCCAGAATCACTCTTTCAGCTCCATGGCTAAGCAGGGATCAGAATCCAGGTTGCCCGAGTCCCAGTCCTGTGCTCTTAACCAGTGCACCACATGGGTTCTATTGCTCAAGTGACTCCAAGGAGTGGAAGGCCCCTTCTCAGATCGGGAACCTGCAATAGAAATCCTTTCTATTTGGATATTTTTGTGCCAGAGAGGGATTGAAGGGTGAGGGATGGTGGTGAGGTCTTGGGGAACAGAATTGGTTGCGCTTCTCAGACTGTCCTGTGCCCCTTAAGCTAGCTTGCTGCCTTCAAGTGCAATGAAGACTCCTGACCACACCACAGAGCTGAAGTAAGGTTTCACAAAGCCAGTCTGGTTAAATTCTTGTCCTTCACCTCAGGCCACAAAGCTTCCTGGACCATCCCTGTCCAGTGTCAAACTTTTTGGTGCTAGGCTATTTGTTTTTGTTGTTCACCTGGTCATTTAACATCTACTTGAGCTTTTAAGAAGTAAGGGTTATTTTTAAAGTCATTGTCACATATCGCACTGGCCTTTCTCTTTCTCTCTTCCCCAACTGTGTGGTGTTTTCCCCATTGCTGGCTAGACTGTTGGACTTGGGCTCAGGAAATCTGGGTTCTTGTCCCCACATGGCGATGAAGCTCACTGGCTGCCGTGGGCCGGTCTTCTCTCTCTTCCCGCAAGCAGATCAAGGCAAAGGTGTTTTAAGTGCATTCCGTGTTAAGTGAAAGCAGACTAGCTAGTCTAGCTTTGCAGTATGTAAGGAGAGCATTGCAGAGGTCAATAACAAAGGAAAGAAGAAAAGTTGGAACAGTCGTTACTAGGGAAATGCAGCTTCATTGTATGAAGTTGGTTCCGTGCTGTTAACTTGAGACCATATAATTGGATTAAAGATGTTGGGTTCACCCCATCCCCTTTCAACCAGCTTCCTAAATTTCCCCACCAAACTTGAAACTCGCTGGTTTTCAGTGCATACCTGGTTTATCCCTGGACCCATTGGCCTTGCGAATGCTGTCTCCTCTTCCCATCCCTGAATCAATAGAGTTCACATGCTAAATTATAGGTGGGTCATATCCCTACACTGATTGACTTTGGGCCACTCACCGATTCAAGGACTAGCCTACCTCACAGGATTATGTTGATGATCAAGTGCCAAGGAGGATCAGGTGAGCTGCGTTAGATTCTCTAGAGGATAAAAGGTGGGGTAAAAATGTAATTAGGATCCTTAGAGGAAAACAGATGGGATATAACTGTAATAACACATTCCAATGTTGCAATCTCTGTTGTTTCTTTGGATGGTGCTAATGTTCCAAGTCCCCAACAGAAACTTTAAAATGACTCAGCACATGATGGTAAATTCAAGTCCAAATGCAGTCTGGGAGTTTTAATTTACTTAAGGTATGCAGACTAGAGATGCTAAAGAAAGCCAAGGTGGACCAGTACAAGTCCAGATGTCTGTGAATCTAACCCACTGATTCAGCAGCGGATCACATTTTATGAACTCAAAGCATCTGCAGGCTTGCAAGTCACTCAAAAAAAGTGGGGGGACCTTTTGCACTGGTGCAATTGGAACAAAACTCCCATATCCCCAATTTGCTTTGGGATAGAGAGCACAACACAAGGAAAGATACCCAACAATCCATGAGACACAGTTGGAACGAATTTAACAAAATCTGCATATCTACTAATACACACAACACCAGCATCAGGTGAAGTTACAAGGATATCACAGAGCTGAGCTAATTAGCAGAGCTGTTGGGTTAGCTCTGGAGGTCTTGTGTTTTTTAATAGAATAATTATAATGATATTTCTATGTGCCCATCATTCTTCAATAATTACACAGTATCGCCTAGCCTGGTTACCTGGTTGTATAGCAGGTCAGACACTTTAAGAGGAATCAGGACAGGAAATATTAATTGATGTCACGCTGCTTCCTGAAGATAGTCTTAAACAGGTAATTTGGGGGGAGGAGGGGGAAATATTTTATGCTCCTCTTTCCAGAGCACCAGACTTGCTACCCATTCATAGCACTCAGGAAAAGAAAAAGAAACATGGAAAAGGAGAAGTCTTGCAATCCAGCAACAAATGGTGGCTGTGCATTATACCCAAACAAGCTGGTTGGCGTGGGCATCCTATTATTAGCGGGGTCCCCAATAGTCCAAGCCCTGGTAACTCATTCCCTGGTATCAAATTGGTGAGACTCATCAGCTCACCAGAAGATACAAGCGGATCTGGAGGAATTTCAGGGTTTAAAAGAGCACAACAGATCTCTTTGGTGCGGGGACTACTTAATGGCAGAACTATGAACCCCAAAGCATGCCAGTGAAGAAGACTGAGTGTGCCTAGTGGCTACCTAAGCCATGAAATGCTGTCCTGACGTTGCAAAAGGAAGAGGAGAGACAGAAAAGCAGAGTGGAGCTGGAGCACAACAGTTGGTCTCTGCTATGGGTCGCTCTTGTTCTACCTGAAGCAGGATTGAGGTCTACAAATCCCGCTGCTGGGCTTCAAGAACTTGGCATCTGCTGATCATGTCTACCAGCCAGCATGAAGGTCTAATGTTCTGTGTGAAAGTTGTCCCTGTGCTGGAAGGTAGTTTTGGCCTGTGCAAAGCACCACAGTATAGCTGTTCTAAGCAGTCAATCAAAAAATTAAATATGCAAACACATCTCAGGGATAGTTGGCTTGATGATGTCCTTTGGCTGGACCAATCAGCACTGTGCACACTTGGTTTCTGCAACTTATGGCTACAGAAAGAGTCCTCTGAATTGAGAGGGAAATTCTGCATCTGATAAAAATGCTAAAAGAGCACTTCCAAGTCAGCTACAGTGTTCAAATGCTGTAGTTTTGCACACAGATCATCCCATGAAATGTAAGCAGCTGCTTCACAGAGGACACAGGGGAAGTCAAAGGAAGAGGAAGGAAAGGAAGACCAAATATGACATGGCTGGACTCCATAAAGGAAGCCACAACTGGCTAAAAGCTAAGGACATATGGAGGGCATTCATTCATTGGATTGCCATACGCTGAGAACAACTTTACAACAAGCAATGCTGGGGGAGAGTTAAACTACGTATCTCCCAGGTTCTCCCTTGGGCTCTATGTATGTAACAACACCTGTGCCCTGTTAATGCATTCACAGAATTAACTTCTCATTCAGTGTGGCTTCCTGAGGCTACTGCTTCTGAGACTTGGAAGATCTGCAGAACATTTCTGCTTACAGCCATAATGATATTTATAGCCATTACAGACTTTCCCCCATGAGCTGATCCCCTTTTAGAACTGTCCATGCTGGCAGACATTCCTATATCTCATGGTAAAGGACTTCACAAAATTCTCCTGCGTCGTGTGAGGAAGGCCTTCTTTTGGTCTGTTAGAACGCACTTGTATTTTTTCCATCCTTTGAATGAAGGCATTTATGAAGTTTGATCCATTCTCTGAAAAAATCACCTATGCAAAAGTTTCACTTGTGCCTAAAACGAACCCTTGTTCAAGATCATCCAAGCAAGGTGTGAGAAACTGGAGATTTAAGGGCTTCAGAATAATGAACAGATGGAAAAATTTGAGAAAAACAGAAGAGGATTTGAAACATAGAAACATAGAAAAAGAGCGAGTCAGAAGGGATCTCCCGGGTCATCTAGTCTGTCCTCCGGCACCAGCCAACTCTGCTCACGACATGCCCACCATGTGCATGTCCAGCCTATCTTTGAACACCCTCACCGATGGGGTCTCAATGACCTCTCGTGGAAGCCCATTCCATGCCCTCGGGGTCCTAACTGTCAGGAAGTGCTTCCTGGCATCCAAATGGAGCCTTGGCTCCCTGAGCTTTGCTCCGTTGGAGCGCGTCCTGCCTTCCTCTGCAGGGGAGAACAGGTCTCTGCCCCCCTCCGTGTGACATCCCCTCACATACCTGTATGTCGCCAACAGATCCCCTCTGAGTCTCCTCTTCTCCAGGCTGAAGAAACCCAGTTCCCTCAATCTCGCCTCATACGGCATCCCCTGCAAACCGGCCACCAAAACTGAGCACAATACTCCAGTTGCAGGTGCACCAGAGTCGTGTAGAGTGGCAGTAACACCTCTCTCGATCTAGAAGCCACACTTCTGGCTATGCAACCAAGGGTGGCGTTCGCCCTCTTGACCACCGCATCACACTGCTGACTCATGTTCAGCCTGCAGTCGACCAGCAACCCGAGGTCCCTTTCACAAGTGCTGTTCTCCAGCCTCTTGTCACCTAACCTGTACTTATGGCACCTATTCCTATTCCCCAAGTGCAGGATCTTGCACTTATCCTCATTGAACGCCATCCTTCATCTTGGGAATTCTGTGGGACGGCATACACCAGCTCAACCTGAATATAATTTCAGTGTAAAAGGCTAGCTGGAATCAGTTGGATAGATCTAAACTTACTCTGAACATGCACAATGGAGGCCATCTTGTTTTTGTTTAGTCACAAAGTCGTGCCCAACCCATCGTCACCCCATGGACAACATTCCTCCAGGTCTTCCTGTCCTCCACCATCCCCCGGAGTCCACCCAAGCCCACACCCACCGCCCCAGTGACCCCATCCAGCCACCTCATCCTCTGCCATCCCCTTCTCCTTTTGCCGTCAATTGTTCCCAGCACCAGGGTCTTCCCCAGTGAGTTGGTCCTTCTTTTTAAGTGGCTGAAGTATTTGAGTTTCATCATCTTACCTACTTACTAAGATATAACTTGCTTTCAACTTCCTGAATAAGATTTGAGTCCAATCTGATTTTAAAAGTGAAAAACTAACATGTTCAGGTCTAGAAAATGGTGATATTTTTGTTTCTTAAAATGCTTCCTGCTTTCTGAACAAAAAAGAACTTCAGATTAAAATAACTGAATGTGAGAAATAGCAGGTGACCGATTGCCCTTCCAGGCTTTGATGGCTTAGCTGATCAAAGTGTGGATTTGAATCCCTGTGTGTTGAACCATGATTGTGCTTAATCAGAGTCCCCCACTTTCTTTCTTGATAGACTCCTCATCGTTAGTGATATCTCAGGCATATATATGATGTGCTCAGACCCCAGTAAACTTGGAACAGCAGTTTTCATAGAATTCTACTGCTTCGCATAGATCACCATTTCGTTGCATCTCATTTTTGATCCAAATTTGCCAAAATTTACAAAATTCTTCACATCTGGGAAGAGAGAAATAGAATGTGGGATGCAGCCAAATGGACGGAGTGATCCATTCCTAAGGTTGGCATTTCAAAAGCAGCCAATGACTTTTGATCTTCTTGACTTTGCATAGATTCCATTTCAGTTATAAGAAACATGCTCTGTCTATTTTTGCACCCCAGTCTTGCAGCAGTCGACCGGTCCACCTCCGTAATTTTCAGACGGACACTGCATCGCCTCTGTGAGGAGGTGCGCCAATTATAGATGTTCAATATTGAAATAACCCGAAAAGAGGAAGATATATGAACCTGATAGATATCGCTTAAGTGCAAGGGCTACCGTGCGCTCTGGCTCTCGGCGCTCCCATTTCAGCGGTCTCAGTGGACGGCGAACATGCAACCGCTCCAACTGTCAGGCCAATATCTCCACTGATAGCCTGCCAAAGTCCCATAGATGCTGTAATTAATGGCAGTGTATGAGCAGCTGTAATTGATGTTCGAATCAATAAAGGTTTACTCAACAAACCTGCAAATGGCTTTCAATAGGTTCCCGAGAGCCGTCTTAATGTTAGGAGGAGAGTATGGCCCATGAACAGTTTCGGCGGCAGCGTTAGTGAGTACCACGCAGAAGCTGCAGTTCAAAAGGCCAGGAAACTTCA
This sequence comes from Varanus komodoensis, assembly GCF_004798865.1. NCBI lineage: Eukaryota > Metazoa > Chordata > Lepidosauria > Squamata > Varanidae > Varanus > Varanus komodoensis. The sequence continues at coordinate 61,874,318 of NW_025335941.1, read as the reverse complement.
TGCATTTTTATTAGAGCGGAGGGAAATGCGGGCAGGTTCGTGTTCGGAACGGCTTGCTGAAATGCAGCACTGCCAACTGAGCTGCGGAGGAACAAATGCAAATAAGGCAGTGACAGAGAAGCTCAGCGAGGAGTTCCTGGCCTTGGAAGCAGGCCATTTGGACGGCTCTGGGCCCCTGAGTAACCCCCGGACTCCAAAACAGCTCAAAGGTGGATTGATATGGGCTAAATGACACCCAACGGAGTTACCGCCCCCCCTTTGTATCGTTGCGCTGGAGCTCAGTGAACCTGAGTAGCAAACATGGGACAAGGCAGTTCTTGGAGCTTCTGCTAGGAACCACAGTCGGAAGCAAGGAGCCGGGACAATGCCATCTGCTGTTCGCTTTGGTCAGGGTGGCTAAAAGGGGTGCAAGCAGCCTCATGAATGCTCAGGGGTGACAAAGGAGTCTACCCAGTCCTGCTTTACCGCTAGTAATTTCAGTCCAAGCATCATCTAGCCTGGTACTCTCCAAAACTCTTGGGCTGCAACCCCCATTTCCCCCAGCCAGCATAGGCCTTAGTTACTTCATTTGCCTGAACTTTTTTACATGGATGTGCCTCGAAGGCCCATAATGCAACATGAGCAATATCATGCCAGGGATACCGAATATGTATCTTTCATTAGAATGAAGGATGCCACCCGATTCTGTTTTGTAGCAACTCTGAGGAGCTTAATTCCAGTAGCAGCTGAAGCTGAAGGCAAATGACCAGAAATACTCAAACTATCCACAGATTCTAGCTTACATTTATATTTAGCATCTCTCCTGTCAACCCATCTAGAGTATGGGTGGGTTATATTGCCATGTTTTATTGCAGGCCTTACAGCAGCTTCCAGCAACCCAGGAGCTTTCTGATGAGCTGGAGTGCAATTCCCATCGTGTTTTGAATCAGGGGAGCTGTGTTCCACCACATCTGGAGGTGGGGAAGGGTGCTTCATGGCCAACCAAAGTGCCCTGCCTTTGGTCGTAATCCCAGGGGGTTGAATAAGGGCCAAACTTCATTTCACAGAAGCTCAAGGTGGGCACGTCCGGTGGTGCATGAGGCCAAAGGCAAAAGGGGTCAACTTGCGGCAAAGCAGCAGAAGAACCTGGAGATCCACAGACGGCCAAGACCTCGGGTGGATCATGTTTGGCCACTGGGCCTGCCATTCTGGACCTGTACCGTAAGTTGTGTAGTTCTCCTCTGGCACCTTTGGTATGAAGGAGGTCCTTCACCCTAATACTGCTCCATCAATGGTAGGTGGCATTGTGTTAGAATAGTCTCATTCAAGATGGCATTTTACATCTTAGCCTGCACATCTAATCCCCTCACTGTGGATTCCCCAACTTATTTTCCTCCCTAATGAATTGAATCCCTCACTCCAGCTGATGAGCTCAGCCGACTTATCCTGCATAATTTCCCAGTCCTTCCCCTACTAACAATCCCTCTTAGCTGGATGTCATTTGCAACTTTCATCAGCCCCATTGCACTCTCTTCCCAGATTGCAAATACAAATATTGCATAAAATAAGCCCCGAGGCTGATACCTGAGGGACATCACTGCCTCCTTCTCTGCAAATAGAAAGCTTCCCTTGTAGCCAACTCCTGTCTTCTTTCCTTTAACAAGTGTGTTACACTTTGCATGCCAATATCCATCTCCTGCTGTTGGATAATATTTTAGTTTAGAGCACTGAGAGGACCAGGATCCCAAGCTGAAATTGATTCCCTCCACAGGCTCACTGGGTGTTGAAGGATATGTACAGGTTAGGGGACAAGTGGCTGGAGAGCAGCACTTGTGAAAGGGACCTTGGGGTGCTGGTTGACTGCAGGCTGAACATAAGCCAGCAGTGTGAGGTCTTGCAGGTCAAGAGGGCAAACGCCACCCTTGGTTGCATAGCCAGTAGCATGGCTTCTAGCTCAAGAGAGGTATTGCTGCCACTCCATACAACTCTGGTGCGCCTGAAGCTAAAGTTCTGTGTTCACTTCTGGGCTCCTCATTACAAGAGGGATATAGCAAGGTTGGAATCGGTGCAGCAAAGGGCCACTAGGATGGTGACTGGTTTGCAGGGGGAGCCATATGAGGAGAGACTGAAGGAGCTGGGTCTTTTTCAGCCTGGAGGAGAGGAGACTCAGAGTGGACCTGTTAGTGACATACACGTATGTGCGGGAGTGCCATGCAGAGGTGAGTCATGAGCATTTTTCCCTTGTGGAGGAGGGCAGGACATGTTCCAATGAGCAAAGCTCAGGGAACTGAGATTTAGGGTGGATGCCAGGAAGTACTTCTTCATGGTTAGGACCACTAGGGTATGGAATGGGCTTCCCTGGGAGGTGGTTGAGGCTCCATCGGTGCGGGTGTTCAAGGATAGGCTGGATATGCACATGGTAGGCATGTCGTGAGAGGAGCCAGCTAGAGCTGGGGGTCAGACTAGATGGTCCAGGAGGCCCCTTCTGACTCGCTCTGTTTCTGTGTTTCTATGTGATGAAGGCTCACCAGGACAGGCAGGAAACTGACCCAGGGCACCTGCAAATCTTAGCCAGACCCCCCTGTTCCATGGCTGTGCCACGTTTCGCATGATCCACCAAATGAAAACCTGGTCCCTCATCCCTCCCAGGATCCAGCGCAGAGGTTCCGTTGAGCTCTGATGCATGGCCATTCCACATAGTCCACAGCTGGGGATATATAGACTTTCTTAAAGCCAGGTTTGTGCATGTTTTGCTGATTGTGAAGTACTTTTCTTCCATTTCATCAATGCAATCAGATTTTTTTTCTGTTTTCCAAACTGGAATTCATTTACACTTCCACAAACTTGCAGTTGTATGAATTTGCACATGGGGAAATAGGCAAAACCTTTTGCAATGCACAGGTCCCCCCAAAATGCATATTTCCATGCTTTAGGGTATGAGGAGAAATGTCCATTTGTCATTGATTTCTTTCTTATTTCTTTATTAAATTTCTGGCCTGCCCACTAACAAAAATGACTCTCTGGGTAGTTTACAGAAATATAAAACAACAGCGCACACGATGAAACAATAATCTTAAAACTAGCATAAATGCTGCAATGATAAAATAGAAACAATAAAACACAAGAAACCTCACCATAAAACCCCAACAAATTTATGTTGCATTTTTCCAACACTGAATTTGTTTAGAATCTAGAGAGATTCTAACTGTTCTGTTCAAACTGTTGAATGTTGCCCATGATTGCTTGCTTATTTATTTATTTATTTATTTAAAGCCTTTATAAACTGTCCATTTATTTAAAGACTTTATAGACTGTCCATCTACTGGTGTCCCAGGACAGTTTACAACAAGCAGCAAGTAAAATAGGAAATAAAATAAAATGGCACAGCATCCGATAATACAACGATGCAAAACCACATTAAAACCAATTAAACATTAAAATAATGGGAAAATAAAAAGGGTTTTGCCTGATGCCAAAATGCTGGAAATGGAAATGCTTCTCCATGCTGGAGAAGGGTGCAGCCAACTTAATGGATGCCATGATATGATGGGCAAGGAAAACTGAATTAGTGTTCTACTATTCTCAATCGACTAGTATTTATTGGTATATTACCTCTGAGAGGATCTTTTGAGCTATCTAGGCTAGAAGCCAACATCCAGAATCATGGTACTGCGGTTGTCATCATTGTGTGCCATAAAGTCATCTCTCACTTATGGCAACCCTCTGAGTGAAAGCGCTCCAAAATGCTCTGTCCATGACACCCATGCTTAGCTGTTCTAAATTCAAGACTCTGTGGAGGGCTTTGTGGAGTCAACACATCTCTTATTTGGTCTTCCTTTTAATTCTTTTGCCTTAAACTCTCCCTAGCATGATGGTCTCCCCCAGGGAATTTTGCCTTGCATGGATACCAGTAGGAGTCATCCCACCCTTGAGTTATGGATTTATGGAACGCATCAGGAGGGACATTTTAATATCCCCAGAGACTGGTTGCAAGTATCAAGATTGCACCTCTGCACTGGAAAGCTAGCATGTCAAGGTTAACTGAGTTCATCCTTCTCCCTGACATGATAATTTTCTGAGCGCTGGGAGGTATACTGTTAATGCAGACAGACATTGAAATATGTAATTGCTCTCGTACAGTGCAGCAGCCCAGGAAAAGCTGCCACTGGAAACCCAATGCAGATCAGACATAAATACACATTTGTCAAAGCTGTTGTACCTCTGTTTCACAGGTGCTCAGTATTCTTTCATTCCATCCCCTGCTCATAGATGGAATAACATTTTTGTTTAACCAAAATGTCATTATTCAACTGGTGCTAATTTGCACGGGTGTTCATTTGCATCAGCACTAGCATGCATAACCTGCCATGCATTGGTGTAAGAATTCCTGTGCAAATCAGTGCAAATGCCAACTCCCAGCCCATACTGAAGAACCGCTCTCCTTTGTCTGCATGGCTCAGGAAAACTCAGCTGATGGTGGGATCTACTGACTGGCTTCCCAGAAGTCTGAACTAGCTAGAATCCGTAATAACTTTCCCCAGCATCTTTGGCAGAATCATGGGGTTTGAGGCTGGCAGGTGCTCAAAGGACGATGGTGGAAGAAATGGGAGAACAGGAAGCATTCAAAAGAGGTCCAGAAAAATAGCCCCATTAATTGGGCTCAGTCAGAGCCTGCAGTGCAAACAATGGCCAAGGGGAAAAGGGAAAATATTTCGCTTCTTACAACACTTTCCAAACAGGTTCTACAGCTCATGTGGCTACTGCCTGAACCTTAACAGAGCCTGTTAAGTCCCACTGGAGGCCGTGGATACAAGAGTTCTTCAATGCCAATAAATCCAGAAAATAGATTGACATTTCCAAAAATAGTTACCTTGTAGTCTATTTCCAGGTAATTACAACCCTTGAGAATTAGAAGCATTAAGTGCACAGCGAGTCCCCTGCAACCTCCAGGGTATGATTCAGCTCGCAATGGCCACACCCCTTTCCTGTCTCTACTGGTTAATTATCAGATTTCTCCTTTCGTTCACCGGATGCATAAAAGCTGAAGAATGTGAACGCTTTGCAAACTTTGGGGCATTAAATGGAAGAAGTTTTAAAGTCTCCAAAGGAAATTGTCCTTCGCAGGCTTTTGCGTCCAATTTCGAAGTCAGCTGTGCTCAACGCTTTGGAGTATGCTTGCCCAAATTGGGACTGTGGTGAGCAGATCTCTGACCCAGGGACAGGGCATCTGACCCTGTAAAAGGTTTTCCCTAGGTGCAGGAAGTCCCACTAATGTAAGCCAGGCAAACACAAAAGCCACTGGCTTCCAGTTTGCAAGTCTGCTTCCCCAAGAGGAAATCCCAGTGGATTTCTTTTGAGCAGCGGTGAGCAGAAGCAAGCCCAGGCCAGGACCTAAGAAAACAAAACCATCTACAGCATGCTTACTATATATAGTAAGCATATTCAGTTTCTAAGGCTGGGCTAAAATGGAAACTTTCTTGGTTCCACCTGGCTGCTAAGCAAAATCCCACCTCTTTTGAGATTCCAGGGGGCTTGTGAAGGCTCTCAGGTGCTCCCAGAAGAGTCAGTCAGCTCCGTACGCCAAGGATCCTAATTGCTTTTCAAGTTCTACATCCAAGTTAATCCTTAGCTTGCATTTTCTTCAGAGTGATCCCCTGCCATGGCTATTTCAAACGGTATTCCAGTTCTAACTGGACGAGAGCCAGTGTGCCCAGTGGTGGCAGGAGATCCGGATTCTAGTCCCCACTAAGTCATGACGCTCACTGGGGGACATCAGCCAGTCGCTCACTGGATATAAATGCAACACAACAACAGCAACATAAGAAATTGTGTGATGAATTGCAGGTTTTGGAAATAAATAAGGCTCCCTACATTATTTGCTTCATATTGCAACGAGTAAAGGCTTACTGTTCTTAGATATTTTGTTCATAGGCTAAATTAAAGCAGTAATTTTAAATAAGGTTGTTTGAGGGGTTGATGGAATTACATGGATGGCCATAAGTATTTAATATGGGGAAAGATGTACATGAAGAGGGTGACTCCACTCTTGAAACAAGCAAGCAAGCCAGCTAGCAAGCAAGCAAAGCTGTCCTGGCATTACATCATTTACATCGGAGGTCCTGTTGGTTGGCGGTTCGGGCTTCGGTGAGGGTGAATTGAACCTAGTCCTGAATGGGGTTGCACTCCCTCTTAGGGACAAGGTCCGCAGCTTGGGAGTGATCCTTGATCCAGAGCTTTCACTGGAAGCTCAGGTGACAGCGGTGGCGAGGAGCGCTTTCTTTCAGC
>NW_025335941.1:61864594-61867954 GCF_004798865.1 Varanus komodoensis | reverse complement strand
GGTGTTGGTGATGACCTATAAAGCCCTAAACGGCTTGGGTCCTGGTTACCTGAAGGAGCGCTTACGTCCATATATGCCCGCCCGCCCCCTGAGATCTGTGGGAGAGGCCCTTCTCTGGGAAGGGAATTAGGGAATCCTCTGTGAAGGAAATTAGGAGGGTGAGTACCCAGAGGAGGGCTTTCTTTGTGGTGGTGCCCAATCTATGGAATGCGTTCCCCAAAGAGGTCTGCCTGGCGCTGTCGTTATTTGTTTTTCGGCGCCATGCAAAGACCTTTTTATTCAAATGTCATTTTAACTGTTAATAGTATTTATTTATTTTATTCTTTGGCCAGGGCGACTTAATTTATACTGTTAATTTATATTATTTTAACGAAGTTTATTTATGTCTGTGAGCCGCCCCAAGGCTTCGGCGAATGGGGTGGCATAGAAGTTTGCTAAATAAATAAATTAAATAAATAAATTTATAACCACCTGGGAATATATGCCTCTCCAGCATTTTCCCCAAACCTTGCCCTAGTTCAGTGGTCTCAAACTCGCGGCCCGCGGGCCAATTGCCCGGATGGGCGGGGCACGGGGAGGGTCCCTGCGGCCTTCAAAGCGCCGGCGGCGCCCGGGCCGGCCTCCGGATGAGCGGCCCACCACCACCGCGGTGGTGGAATACTTGATGCCGCCCAGCCTCACCCAGACTCTACTTCCAGCGGCCCCCAGGTCAGTTGAGTTTGAGACCCCTGCCCTAGTTAGACCCCCCTGCCAAAGATCTTAGTTCATTCAGGGTAGGGATCGACAAAAAAGAACAGCTAGGGGGTATAATATTAATATAAGTAAAATAAATGAAGGGAACTATGAGTGGAAGATATGGGTTATTATATTTGCGTGTGTTTGTGTCTCTGTATGTGTGTGTGTGTGTGCATATGTGTGTGATTTTTAGTATTTTAATAGCCAGACCACTGTGGTAGACCAATTTAGTTAAAATGACTTAAATGCTGGCTTCTGTTTGTTACATTATGTCCTAGAACAAATGCTCCTGTTTGGGTTCCTATTTTGGTAAGCCTGCAAGTGTACGGATAAAATTGCACAGATTCAGACTTTAAAAAAAAACCTGACTGATTGATTGCATTTATGTACTGCCCCAATAGCCCAGAGGACTCTCCAAATCTACTTTCTGTGTTCAACCATCATTAGTTTGCCTGTCCTAATTCTTTTACTGTGTTCCACTGTTTTGTCTGAGTATCATAGAACCATGCAATAATAGAGGTTTTAGTTGTTCCATGCCGTCAAAGCATCTCCGACTTATGATGCCCCTATGAATGAGCGTCCTCCAAAATGTCCAGGCCTAGCCAGCCCTGCTCAGCTCTTGCAAACACAAGGTTGTGGCTTCCTTGTTGGAAATGACCCAAGTCACGTTTGGACTTCCTGTAGTTCTTAGACCATTGGGACAACCTGCTGCTTAACACAGGATGCAGTTAAAGACGTCTTCACAGATGGCTGTCCAGTTGGATTTTGAATGTCTTCAGTGTAAGACCCCCCCCACCCCAAATGTGGCATCATCCTGCTGGTTTGTTGTTTTCTTTTCCCCCTGTCTGCTGTGAAAGCCACCTGCCTTCTTGGGTTTCTTAAAGGAGAAAGAAAGGGGGCTATAAATGGAATGTAACAACAACTATTGAGGTCCCTAAGCAACTGACCAGCTCAGCTGATTGATCTTCACTGTCACAAGCACAATATAATTCCTCTGGTGCATTTGTTTCTTATTAAGCACTTGCCGTGCATTTCTGAGGTTAAGATTCCCAAGTATTTGCAATTCTGATAGGTCCTTTCCCCTCCACTTAGCATTGTGGCTGTTGCAGATACCATAAAAATGATGTTTTCAATAATATATGGCCTCTCAGTCAGGACTTTGCTTGTAAAATATGGATGAGAACCTCTTTGCAACCAACAGCAATGATTCATTTATTATTGCATGTTTTCACAAAGGATACTGGGAAATCAGATCCATCTTTTGGTGCCCATCGTTTTGGTTCTGGGAACCATTGCGTTGGATGTGCCACCCAACTATGCAAAAGTTTTGATGCATGGATCTTTTTTTATTGCACTGCAACAGCGTTTGTCACAAGAGGGAGGAGATGAAATTAAAATTCATGCTGCACATGTTAATTCAGTATCTTCCCAGGCTCATTAACTACGTTGTTTTGACTGGATCAGCCAAAAGTGTATGCAGGACAGTCAGATCTTGCTGTTGACCTTCTGTGCTCATATGTTAGAATCAGTAATTCCACTACTAACCTTTCATCTGGGTATATAAATAATACATGACAAGGCCAACAATAGATAAAACATGAAAGGAATATCTTCAAGCTCTAGACCGATGCCTCTTTCCCCCATCATGAAATGTTAATTATTGGCAATCTTTAACAACAGTAATTGTGGCAGGGGGCAATAACAGTGAGACAAAAAGTTTTTTATTTACATATAATTTCAGATCAAAAACTTGGAATAGGAACTCTTATAAACAGTATATGATGTTTATTGGGTAACAATGATTACACTGGGACCCTTAGTTATTTGATTCCTAAGCACCGCTCTGCCCCCCCTGAGCTAGCAAAATGAGAACGGGGTCAGCATGTACAGCTCGCACAGAACCGCGTGCCCTGCTGAGTTCTCTCCAAATTCCTCAGATGTTGCACCCCAGAAGAACGGGATCCCATGTCATCTTGAATTTCACTGCAGTTCACCTTTTCTGTGGTTCTGCTGTGGTGGAATTTTGTCCCCGGTCCCATTGACAAAGGGTCATACTTCCAGGAGAAAAATGAGATTCAGCTTCCTTGAAATGTTTCTCAGTTCCTTTCTCCCTATTTTGTTGTTGATAGTAGCAAAGTTGTGCCCGTCCCACCACAACCCCATGAACAACATTCCTCCAGGCTCTCCTGTCCTCCACCATCCCTTGGAGTCCACCCAAGCTCACACCCACCACCCCAGTGACCCCATCCAGCCAGCTCATCCTCTGCCATCCCCTTCTCCTTTTGCGGTCAATCATTCCCAGCATCAGGGTCTTCTGCAGTGAGTCCTTCCTTCTCATTAGGTGGCCAAAGTACTTGAGTTTCATCTTCAGCATCTGGCCTTCTGAAGAGCAGTCAGGGTTGATCTCCTCTAGGACTGACTGGTTTGATCTCCTTGCAGTCCAAGGGACTCTCAGGAGTCTCCGCCAGCACCACAATTCAAAGGCCTCATTTCTTTTCATAGGGGTCCCCATATGTGGAGCCTAGCACCTCAAGAAGTATGCAGAGATCACCGCATTGTCTGAAGGAACCCAACTGGCCTGCCTTGGGAAGGGAAGGGAAGGGAAGGGAAGGGAAGGGAAGGGAA
>NW_025335941.1:61798656-61864494 GCF_004798865.1 Varanus komodoensis | reverse complement strand
GAAGGGAAGGGAAGGGAAGGGAAGGGAAGGGAAGGGAAGGGACAGGAAGGGAAGGGAAGGGATGGGAAGGGAAGGGACGGGAAGGAACGGGACGGGAAGGGACGGGAAGGGAAGGGAAGGGAAGGGAAGGGAAGGGAAGGGACGGGAAGGGACGGGACGGGAAGGGACGGGACAGGACGGGAAGGGACGGGAAGAGCCGAGCTTAGTATTGGCTGGAATGCTTACAAAATCATCCATGTTCCCTTTGCCACACCTGCATAGATATAAGAGTACGTCCCACCACTTGCCTATTGGATCCTTGCCCATCTTGGTTAATAAATAACTCCAAGCACAGGATTGGGACCTGGATCTTGGAAGTGGTTAACGCTTCTCTGAGGGAGGGTCGAGTGCCTGCCCCTTTAAAGGAGGCGGTAATACGACCGGTCCTGAAGAAAGCGTCACTGGATCCAGAGATGGCCACTAACTATAGACCTGTGGCCAACATCCCGTTTCTGGGCAAGGTGCTGGAGCGAGTGGTGGCGGGACAACTCCAAGCACTCTTGGAGGAAACTGATTATCTGGATCCTTTTCAGTCCGGCTTCAGACCCGGGTACAGTACTGAATCTGCCTTGGTCGCCCTGTACGACGACCTGTGCAGGGAGAAGGACAGGGGGAGTGCATCCCTGTTGGTTCTTCTGGACCTCTCGGCGGCTTTCGATACCATCGACCATGGTATCCTTCTGGATCAGCTAGCGGGATTGGGGGTTGGAGGCACTGCTTTGCAGTTGTTCCGCTCCTATCTCAACGGTCGATTCCAGAAGGTAGTGCTGGGGGACCATGTCTCTGCGCCATGGCAGCTATGCCATGGAGTACCACAGGGCTCCATTCTATCCCCTCTGCAATTTAACATCTACATGAAACCGTTGGGAGAGGTCATCAGGAGGTGTGGACTGCAGAATCATCAATACGCTGATGATACCCAGCTCTACCTCTCATTTTCCACTAATCCAGGTGAGGCAGTGGCTGTGCTGAACCGGTGCTTGGCCGAGGTAATGGAATGGATGAGGGCCAATAAACTGAAACTCAACCCAGACAAGACGGAGGTCCTGTTGGTTGGCCGATCAGGCTTCGGAGAGGGTGGATTTGATCTGGTCCTGAATGGTGCAACACTCCCTCTTAGGGATAAGGTCTGCAGCTTAGGAGTACTCCTCAACCCGGAGCTTTCTTTGGAAGCTCAGGTGACAGCGGTGGCAAGGAGCGCCTTCCTTCAGCTTTGGCTAATTAATCAGCTGCGCCCCTACCTGGAGTACAACTGCCTGGCGACGGTGACACACGCGCTGGTGACTTCCCGCCTAGACTTCTGTAACACGCTTTACGTGGGGCTTCCCCTGAAGACGGTCCGAACACTTCAATTGGTGCAAAATAGAGCTGCCAGGTTGCTGACGGGGACGGGGCGTTATGCTCACATGACTCCAGTCCTCCGTCAGCTTCATTGGCTTCCCATTGAAGCCTGGGACCAAATCATGGTGTTGGTTATGACCTATAAAGCCCTAAACAGCTTGGGTCCTGGCTACCTGAACGAGCGCTTACGTCCGTATATGCCCGACCGCCCTTTGAGATCTGCAGGAGAGTCCCTTCTCCGGGAACCCTCCATGAAAGAAATTAGGAGAGTAAGTACTCGGAGGAGGGCTTTCTCTGCGGTGGCGCCCAACCTATGGAATTCACTCCCCAAAGAGGTCCGCCTGGCACCGTCGTTACTGGTTTTTCGGCGCCAGGTAAAGACCTTTTTATTTAAACATCATTTTAATTGTTAAAATATATGATCTGGCCAGGGCAACTTCTTCTTCCTTCTCTTTTCTCCTCCTATATTATTTATTTACTTTTTTTATACTGATAATTTTAATTTTATATTATTATGTTTGTAACTCAGTGTATTTCTTTTATTTTTGTATTTAATGGTAATTTATTATGTACTATTGTATTTCAATGTATTTTATTGTGTTGTAAGCCGCCCTGAGGCTTTGGCAAGGGGCGGCATAGAAATGTAATAAAAATAATAATAATAATAATAATAATAATAATAATAATAATAATAATAATAATAGAGTATGAAAGTACAGAGTGAGACCCAACAATTCTAAGTATAAGAGAACTAGAGCAGGCCTGTAATATCCCTGTGCAAAGTCACTGAAGCTGCCTGGCACCAACCTTACTCTGTTCAGTGCCAGGTTAAGATTGTCCTCTACTGCAGGAGCTTTAATTAGTTTACCGGGGCATTGTTAATTGCTTAATCAGGCTCCAAGCTTTAGCTAATTTACACTATTGGGATTTTAAATGTGTTTTAATTTTGGTTTTAAATTCTAAAATGTGTTTTTTAATTATGGAAACTTTGTTTTACAATGCGGTGCATTTCAGATTGTCTTTTGATGTGTTCTAAATGGCCCAGAGTGCTTTGGTTGTTGGGCAGTATAGAAGTTTAATACTACTACTACTAGCCAGGTATGTTTCATGGCATGCGTAGGGATGGGCAAACAAGAAATGTGCAGGATTCTTTGGACAATTGTCTCCATGTGTATCTTAGTGGGACATTTCTGCAAGCCTCCATAATATGCCCAACTCTCTCTCTCTCTCTGGAAGAATTGTGTGTAGATATAGAAAAATGTGAAAACTGCACTTGGAGTGGGCAGCAAGGGGAATGTGAATCCATTTAAAACAATCCATAAATATGTTCAGTGGCCATATGCATGTGCTTGGTTTGGAGAGTTGCATGGGACATGCATGCATGTTTTGTGAGCAAAAGTGAAGCTCTCAGACATTCCCAGTTGTGCGCAAATCATTCTGTGCAGAGATTTTTCCTTTCCCTAGAAATCAGAAAGGCCACACACATGCTATAGTCCAGTGGTTTTCAACCTTTTCACAGCTGGGGCAAAAACAGGAAAACTGCCTTGGGGACCACTGAGGGAGAAACAAAAAGCATCATACACACGATACAGTATTCTGCGTATAACTTTCCAAACACAAAACCAAAAAAATTAAATTTCTCCAACACAACCAGAAACCAAGCAACAACAAATCCCAACAAAAGAAGAAAATACTGAATTTGGTGCTGTGTGGTTCCCAGCTGGCTCCCACTGAGCTGTCTCTCCCCTCTTTGCCTCCCTCCCTGGCGGCATCAGTGCACCCCCCATGAAGGTGATGCCAACTGAGGAAGAGGCGGTGGAATACAGCCAGTTCCCACGCTTGTCCATGGTGAGCAGAATGCAGTCCCCCTACGGACTGGCAAAAGATCTCCACGGACCAGCACTGATCCAAGGACCAGTGGTTGAAAACCTATAGTCTACTGGCATTAATCTAGGTGCACCAGTTTAACAAATTCAGAATACATCTATGAGATCTTATGCTGTGTTTCTGTCTTTTTGAGCCATGAGATCTTCTGCATTTCAAGAGGCTTTGTATATTTTAGGGTAAGAAACCAGCTCAATATCAGACCCCAAATAAATTTTATTGGTGGCTTCTTTTGCTTTAAACCACACACTATGGCTCAAGGAAAGATTGCTTCTCATCATGTGGAACATAATTAAAACTAGTATAGTCGAATAAGACAATTGTATTTGCTCATATCCAGAAAAGAAGGGAAATGAACCACTTTAGAGGTTTGCCTGATTTGCATTGTGACAAAAGCCATTAAGTGAGCTGGAGTTAAATGCCTTTCTTTCTATTCTCCATGGAAATGAAACTGGGCTGGAGATCCTTGACATATTCTGGAAAAGAACTGTGAGACTCATATCATGCATTGGTTATGCGAGCTGCATTTTCTGCTGGCTTGCTGAACAATATTAGCAGCAGGTTTGATAGTTTCATGCCTATCTTTTTATTGCACCTTTCTTTTTAAGGATGTTGTCTACAAGCAGCTGTGCCTTCACTACTTTTTTCCTGGAGTGTGCAAGTCTGAGATAGATGGAATTGTCTATTTTGGTTCCTCTCAGAGTCTCATTTTCCTGGTTGTAAATTCAGTTCAACTTAGACTTTGAGAATCTCTCCACTTAGGTTTGTAAACTTGGAGGATCTTTCTAAATGTAAGAACATTTGTGTGTTGGTGTGCATTTTTCCTAACGCATGTTTTAATGCACATTTCCCCCAAATGCAGCCACTTTTACTAGTGATTTTACTTATCAAATGCATTTTGAACACTATTTCTCTTAATGTGTTTGTGTGTGCATGTGTGCACATCCATGCACACCCACTGTTGTGTGAGTGAAACCAGCTCATGGATGTCTATCACAAAGATAGGCTGCAGTTGATGTACTTTTTCCCAAAAGCAGGTAAGCAAGCAAACCGAAATCATGAACGCACAAATGTTCACACAAAGCTGTTGCATGTGACATGGAGGAGAGATGCTTCTTGCACAACACCTGAGGCTCAGTTTCTGGTGACTGCAGTGCTGGGTGGATTCCCTGGGAACTTGGATTTAACACAGTGCGCCAGAGTCTAGGGAATCCGGCAGATTCCTTTCCTCAAAATGGATTCCTCACACATCCCTGTTCAGGAAAGCTTCCAAAAACATTGCTATTTTCAGGACACTCAAAACAATGCCCTATTAATTCCTGCCAGAGCCCCAAAGGGTTTAGTGGAAATGGAGATACTACACTGAAGGGTCTTCTCTGCATGGATTCCAACCATGTCCAGGTCCATGTGGAACCACCAGTGATGCTCCATCTGATGATCAATCAGCTGGCAAATGCCATCTGATGGCCTCAGTGGACAGTTTGATAAGGAGAACGGTGCTGTCTGAGGTAATCTGGTCCTCAGGGATCCTCAGGGATCCAAGATCCAGAACTCTACACTAGCTCCAATGTTTGGGGCAGCCTTGCATAGACCATGTTACTGTGGTCTAGTTCTGACTTACCAGTATCATTGTGGCCGACTATCCCTGCCCAGGTGAGGGCACTGTGGGTTAACCAAGTGAATCTGGTGTATAGAATTGCCTTCTTGATGTTTTAATGTTAATCCTGTATGGATTCCCCCTCCCACAGACCCATGCGTTCGCACGCTTTATTATAATTCACATTGTAGGCCTCCTAGTGCTTGGGGAAACAGAAGAAAAGATCCATTTTGCAAAGTTACACCCGTCTTTCAGATAAGAAAACGAGGAACAGGTCTCTCAAATCTGACCTCTCATCTCCCATCAAAGTTCTCGTAATTACTTTCTTCTCTGTGTACCGACTTGTGCTGACAAGCTGGAATGCCTCGCAACACTCGTTGCCAGGCCTGTGTGAGTCTATGTAAGCTTAGAGTCTCCAAGGCCTGGCAAGCCACAAGAATCACTCATTAAGGAAATTAAATAGTGTGATTATTGACATTCTGAAAGACAAATATCTGTGAAGACAATGCATTGTTCACTAACGTCGTAAATTACAATGAACTGGTGATATTCCCTGAGTAGAAAGAGCTCAAATAGATCTTCCCAAATCCTTAAAATAGATTTCCACATCAGGGCAGGGCTGTGGGGGAAGGAAGACAAAACAAATGGAACCAAAACACGAAGTGCCCATTACTAGGGCCAGTTGGCCCACTGGGGGAGTGAAGCACCCACCGCAGGTGGCCAGTGCGAATGGGAGGAAAATGGTGGTTCAGGTGTTGGAGGACAGAGATGTCTGTCCTGCCCTCGTCTTCCACCCTCTGGTGTGAGGCTTCTGCCCTTACAATAA
This sequence comes from Varanus komodoensis, assembly GCF_004798865.1. NCBI lineage: Eukaryota > Metazoa > Chordata > Lepidosauria > Squamata > Varanidae > Varanus > Varanus komodoensis. Next base: position 61,858,807 of record NW_025335941.1, on the reverse strand, counting down.
CATTGGCGGAAGATTCAACTGCGGGATTAGCCCAGCTGGTTCTGGAGGGGGAATGGCCACCATCTTATCCATTGCCTCAAGCAGCAAAGTCTCTTGGGCCATCCCTGAACATCGCTATGGCAGACAGGGAGCATGGACAGGAAGATGGGCTAAGGCTAACCTGAAACTTAACTCCAACACGAGCAGACACAAAATCCCAATGCATTAACAAACTATGCAGCACTCAGGGTGTTCTTGGTGTCTGCTTGCTATGTTAATCAGGGCTGATTCCCAGACCCTGACCATGCAAAAGAAACCAAGTATTTCCAAATCTGAACTCTGGGAATCACACCCTGGGAGAAATTGTTCACTTATTCTGCCCAATCACAGCCAGTTGTTTGCACATGGACATTCATCCTAACCCTGACCCTAACCTTAATCCCAATGTGGACTCCTAGGAATAATTCCTTTCCATTCAGAAAATATGCACATAGCTGGCACTCAGGGTTTTCTTCTTCGCAACTTACTCTTCCTGCCAGTCACCGGTAGGTCTTGATCATTAGACAATTACAGAGATCCAGGAAGGAATTAGAGGGTTTGTTGTTCTCCTGACTAGACTAATTTTTCCTAAAAGGATCAATATTTCACACCGACATATTGGATCCATTGGATCTAAGTAATGGTACAGGAACTCATCTGGGTAGGAGAGGAAGAAATTGCAATTACCCATTTGGTTTTTAATGATAATTTGCCCATTTTATGCCACCAGTAATCAAAAGCAAGTTGTGAACCATGACCATTGATTTCTAAGCTTGTGAAATGATTTGTGTAAAAAACAGTGTGCAAAAATGTATTCAAAGAATGTATATATTGGGAAGCATACATAAAATGTTCATACTTCTTGGGGAGAGGGGGAAGCTTTAATTAATGGAAGGAAATGTGCACATTAAAAATGTGCACAAAATGAGCATATATATTTGAGTGAAAAGAATAAGAAAGTGCACAATTTGAGCTGAAGATGTGACGGAATGAACTTCAAAGTGGTAACTGCAGAACCTCACAAGCTTGCTGGTGGTAACTTGCAGCCCCTCAGATCTCAGACCAAGTCCAAACTTTTGGCCCAAATTTTTGGGCCCAATTCATAATTGGCTGAATACCCGATAATTTTTCTAGTGGTGGGCAGGATTAATTTCTATACTTCCCAACATCTGAAGCTCTCCGGATCATTTATAACAGCACATTAAAAATTCAATCAAAAATATACCATGTTAGGGTATGGGAAACAGAAGATGTGTGGTATAGGTTGGTTGAAGTTGAGTCTGAATCTGGCTGGGCGCCAAATAATTCCTCTGAGCCCTGAACAATTAATTTAAATCTAGCATATTTCAAATAAAGCTGTGGAGAGCTTGTAGCTGCTGCTGTCTATCACACTGCATTGTTGTCATTATGTGCCATCAAATCATCTCCAACTTGTGGGGCCCCTGTGAAAGAAAGCCCTCCAGATAATCCTATCCATGACAGCCCCACTCAGCCCTCATAAATATACCACCACAGATGCTCTAAAACACCTTTGCATTATCATAAAGTTTGGACTCTTAGAGAAGGTTGGTGTTGTTCCAACCAAGTTTTAATGCTCTCAAAATTAGCGAACACACATTGTTCAAGTTATAAGTGTGTTTATCATGATTATTATTTTTCTATATCCTTTCTCATAAGTGGGGATTCTCCAGTTTTGTGGAAGAGGTCCATGCAGGGTGCAGTTTGTTGAACCCAATCTAGTATTCAGCTCCAGGAACTCTCTGTTTGAGCATGCCTGGGACCCATCCCTTCAGGAGGGTCCTTCTGCAAATGGGCATGTCTCCTCACTGCACACCTGTCCTCTAACTGGGCCACCTTCTTCTTCTGACATTGAGTCCTGGGGTTGAGAGCCATGCCCACCTTGACTGTTTCTGAGCAACTTCTCTGCTCCGAGCCCCCTGGGGAACCTGGCCTTGAGATAACCTGGCCTCTCTCCACTTCTCTCATCTCAAGGTCTGGGAATGGCCCACATTCCAGGCCTCCCTCCTGTGTCTCTTCTTCCTTCTCTGACTCTTCTTCTGGAGACCAGACAGCTGCCCTTGAGAACATGTGCTCAAAAGAGCCATCTTTCTCACTTGAGCATCTGGATTCATGGCTGACTTCAGCAGAGATGGACATGTTGCAACCACACAATCCTTCCTTGAATCTCTCATCTTGTTGGCTGCCCAGGCAGCAGGTAAGGACAACCAGGACAAGCACCAGAGACTTCTTGAAGGGACCCCTCTCCTACCTTACACCATGTTCACAGACTGTTGAGTGGTTCATTGGTCGTGGCTGTGATTGGGCAGAATGAGTGAACAACCACCAAGACCTCTCTGCTACTGGAGACCACAATACAACCTACTGGAGTGGCAGAAACTTCACTTACTTAGGACAGTAGTAAGAAGAATGCCATGCAATCTCAAATGTGTCTGTGGCCCCATAAGAAATGCTTTCGATTTATTTATTTATTTATTTATTTATTAAAACATTTTTATGCCACCCCATTCGCCGAAGCCTCGGGGCGGCTTACAACATAAGCCGCCCCAAATATGAAACACGTATTCCAAATATGAAACACGTATTATAAAAAGTGAATGCAAAACTTTAGGCAAAATGTCATTACTATTTGTATATAGAAACGTAGAAACAGAGCGAGTCAGAAGGGGTCTCCCGGGCCATCTAGTCTGACCTCCAGCACCAGCCGGCTCTGCTCACGACATGCCCACCGTGTGCATGTCCAGCCTATCCTTGAACACCCTCACCAATGGGGCCTCAACCACCCCCCGTGGAAGCCCATTCCACACCCTCGGGGTCCTGACTGTCAGGAAGTGCTTCCTGGCATCCAAATGGAAGCCTGGTTCCCTGAGCTTGGCTCTGTTCAGAACTGGCCAGAGAACTTTGGCTATTGGGCAGGATAGAAATTAGGCAAGCAAGCATGCAAGTAATCCTAGCTAAAAACTATTTTTTATCATGTGGGTCACTTTTCTAGCATTATAATATCATTTCTGGAGAAGGAAGTTTCTCACTATGAAATCACATGGTGTATATTGACTGTTAGACATCTAGTGTACTTAAGCCTGCCTCCCCAGACCTATTTTCTTAGGAAACCTCATGAGATATTTTTCTGCACCCTCATATGTTGCTTGTGTTGGGGGGATCAAGACACCAGAACTGAAAAATCAGTAGATTCTTGGAATGTGTGAAGTCCTACGTATGCATTTGTTTCCAGAAAGAAAACAGTAAGAGATAAGATACTGAAATCTGGGGACAGATGATGCAGATGATGGTACCCAATGGTGTCACTGGTTATGTTCTGGGTCTACTTCTGTGTAAATGCAATAAAGTAAAGCGTGCTGGGGGTAAGCTTGTAATGACAAAGAATGGGAAATAGATACCATTGTTAGGTCTATTTTCTTTTCTTTGCAGCCTCTGGATATGATCAGTTCAGGTGTCAGTTACTAAATGCAACCAGCCTGAAAATCCCGAGTGATGGAAGTAGATATTCCAGCCCTGCATCTCAGATCAAATTAGGGTGAGATGTGTTGGAAATTGGTTAGAACAGCTGTATTCGTATATATATGAATGGAGAGAGAGAGAGAGAGAGAGAGCTGTCTCTGCTGCTTGTTAAACATTACCCAAATAAGATCGGAACATCTCCATGCTGTTCCTCTCCCTTGCTTCCGAATATCAACACAATGGAAGGGATGCTGTGAAGAAGCAGAAACGGCAAGGCGGGCGGTGGCGGAGGTGTGATTAGTTTCAGTTCAGAGGCTTCTGTGCAAATGATGTACTCAGCTCAGCTTTCCTCCTTTTGTTTTATGCCAGCATTGTTAAATAAATGGTAGCAGAGGAAGGCGGTGGAACGATGCCATTCCGCATGAGGCGAGACTCTTGCCCAGATGGGGCTGCCTGCTGGACACATGGACTGGCTTTGATGGGGTGGGTTTCAGGATGGGATAAGAAATAGGGCAGGGCAGGTGAGTGAGGCTGGGCTCTACACCCAAAGCACGCGGGAGGCTATCAGGAGTGTGCTTTTGCTTGCAAACAATCCTTTGTTTAACTACACCAAGGTATTTCAGCGGCAATAGTGAGGGGGCTCCCAGTGGCTGTGGAAAATGCTAGAATGCTTGTATGCACACCAATACTAAGTGTTGCTCGTTTGCTTTTAAATAGGCAAAACATGGTTCAAGAGCCCTTTGTCTTCCGTGGCCTCTACTCCTTACTTAATTCCCCTGCATTTCCATTCCTGTTGTATCCCACTTCCAGCCCTATCTTTTTGTTCTCTTTTAGACTACAAACTTGTGGCCATGTCTGGCCTGCAATCGTGTTTATTTGCACAGTGGTTGGTTTAGAAAGAGCTGCAGCGATGCAATTACTGCTTCTTATTAACAGCACAAAGCAGATCCCAATCAATCGTTGCCCTGCATTGCCACTGCATTACATCATGTCCCGTTCGATCGCAATCTATGCATCACAGCAGATCCGAGCGCTCATAAAAACATCAGAAAAGCCATGCGGGGTTAGATCAAGGAGCTCTCTCCTGCAGGTTGGGACTTAGCAACCATAACTTTTGACACTCAGAAGATTAGAAAAGTGTTGCTGGATCAGACCCAGAGTCCATCTTCAATGGTTAAGCATTGGCCCACAAGCAAGACATGAGAGCAGCCAAACTTCCAAGTAGATGCACTAAGATTTCTGACCAATACACTCCAGGTGTAATTAAGAGCAAGAATGAAATCAGGATTCTAGCTTGAGACCAGCAGGAACTAAACAAACATTTCCACCACTGGGAAGGACAGGCACGAGAGGTTTGGAGCATAGCTGAGTCAGCAAAAGTTGTTCTAGGCACAGTATGTGTGGGGCAATTGTACCATCATCAAGCACAAATGCATAGTTATTGTGTTAACTAAGTCATACAGAAAAGGGAACACGTGCACAAGAACTCTCTCTCTGCTCACAAATGATGCTAGCATTTTATGTCCGAAACCTCCCAAATGGAAGTGAGCAACAGAATACATCCACCACAATGTTTGCAAATCGCCCAACTTGTGCTTGCAATCAAGATGCTTGCATTGACATAGAAAGCCCTAAATGGGTTGGGGCCTGGCTATCTAGGGCCATCTGCACCCATATATACCTACCCGCTCCCTTAGATCAGCTCAGGAGGCCCTTCTGCGAGAACCACCCTACAGGGAGACGAGAGGGGTGGCGACCAGGCGAAGGGCCTTCTCTGCTGCTGCTCCCCATCTTTAGAACTCCCTCCCTTGGGAAATTTGCTTGGCACCATCTTTATTTTCCTTTCAGCACCAGGCAAAGATATGCCCTTTTAGGAATTTTTTAAGCACTTAGCCTGAATGCTGTGGCCCTTTTTATATTGCTTCCATAGATGTTTTAATCCATTGTGTTTTAATTGGTTTTAATGTGTTTTACTTTGTTAATGTTTCATGTATGGCAAGCTGCCTAGGAAGGTTATAGGAGGCCTCTAAATACATGTAGAAATAAATTAATACTTGCACAAATGTCTTTGTTTAATTTTACACAAAATATTTAAAAAATCAGCTGCACTTAAGTCACTGAGGAATTTTCCCTAATTTTGGGGATAGTTTTCACAATTTTCATGTGCAATAGCTGGTTAGGAATTTTCCCTAACTTTGGGGATAGTTTTCACAATTTTCACAAGTTTTCACAATTCTTATGTGCAGTACCTGGTTTGTGCAGTTCTCTTGCTCACACAAAATTGTGCCAACTGCAAAAGCAGGTGGAAATCAAGCAGAGAGGAGTAGCAAGCTGAAGTTCAGAGTATCTTGGTGAATTCAAGCCTTGCTCTTCTTCCCATCCCTCATGGCAAAGCTCTTTCTAGCATGCAGAACAGAACATCTAGCATCTTTCCTGCAATGTTTGTCGGATGAGCACTTCGAGTGACCCTGGAAGTGTAGCATCTGTAGAAGCATCCCCTGGCAAGAGACAGCCTTCAATGTGCTCAGATTTCACTCGGAGAAAGCCCCCACTTCATTATTCTGCCAATCAGTCAGAAGCAATTTGCAATCAGTTTTTAAGCAACGGAACGTCATTTTCTGTAATTGGCATGCTGCATCTTTGACAAGACGGAACATCATGGCTGATGCCAATCAATGTCGAATGGAAGTGGATAAGAAAGCCTCATTTTCATAGGAAACGCTCTGCTGCAGCGCTTCGGAGTCAACACTGGAAAACTTGGTGGGTCCAGCTAAGAAATAATGGCAGGGTATTATTGTGTATTACTGTGTATGGTGCTCAATTTTTTTATAGTGTGCATTGACTTCAGTGGGTTGGGAGCAGGACAATGCCCCCAGTATCTGTCATCTGATCAGTGTTGTCTTTCAAAGTGATCCCAGGTGGTTCAACGTCTTAAATGACACTGGGAAACTGCAGAAAGCAGATTTCCTATCAAAGCATCTCAAGTCTAGATTTCTGGCTGCAACACAAATCCTTCTCAACAGGGACCAAAATACTTCTTAACACCAGCTTGTGATCTTGTGCATGGATATTCCAAAAAGGCCAGCTTACACTGCTGATGGATTTGCTTTGTTTAGACAACGTGATGCAGTTCCAAACTAATTCCAGCTTGTAGAAATGAATTGTAAATACAATGCGCAATTCCCCAGTGAGGCAGTCTGTGGACTTATGCTGCTTAGAGCCATATTTATCCATGGGGAAGCCAATTTCAGGTCATAACATGCATGACTACCCTTCTCCCGGTAGCGTAGGGGTGAGGGTTACACCCCTCAGAGAAGTGCAGTTTGGAGCCAATGCTTTGCAGCCCAAGGGATGCTACAGCCAGGCACTTCTTGTTTAAAAAATATAAATATTTCAAAGCATCTCAGTGTATCAACTTGCATAACTTAGAAGGGATTTAGATGGCTTCATGGAGGGCGAGGCCATCGATAGACACCAGTCCTGAAAAATATTTATTACCTCTTGTATTTAACACCAGGGAAATATGTGCAAATGATTTCTGCAAAGAAATTGCTGCAAACCATGACTTTTGCGGTTCTTGCATAGTTTGTCCATACCTTAGGGTGTTGGGAGGCATAGAAAACAAACAAACAAACAAACAAATGGGCAATTTACACAAAATCCCCTGATTCTGTACAAATTACACTGGAGCCGTGTGGTTTTCAGGTGCTTATTTGCACAAATGTCATTAGTGATCTGAGAACGCAAATGTTGATCCTCGTAGAGACGGAAGTCGACAAAGTGGCCCAATTCACACGCCCGTGTGAGGGGCACCAGTGCAAGGTGAATGGACTTGAATCCAGTGGAGAGAATCCTTGCCATCATTCTGAAGCCATCCCTAGACTCTTCTTCTGGTCTCCTTTTCTTCTGACGTTGGTCTTCTTTTCTGGTGACATAGACAAGGATTCACGAAAACGGTCACTTTTTAATGAATGTGACCCTTCTGGTCTCAGGTTGCTGAAGGGACACGGCATGGAAGCCGGGCATGTTGGAAGGGTGGCCAACAATATGAGGCTCCCCTGAGGCGTCTCCTCTTTCCAATCACACCTTGTCTGTTCACATGCTTCTCATTCTGGCCCAGATCATGGCGGTGGTGAGAAGATGCCATTAATGCTACTACCTGCTTGCCTCCTGGCTCTTTGCCTATCCAGTGAGCAAGTGGATGATGGATCGTTTAGCATAAACAGCAGCTGGAAGGATAAAGGCAGCAGGAAGGAAGAGTCACTGAGGGAGGGGACCCATGGAGGGTGTCTTGCCCAAGAAGCGTCAAAGCCGTGCAGCTGGCATGGAGCTCCCCGTTGCCAGTCTGGGTCCCATGCATTGGGCCCTTGGCGATGACTGCTTAATGATGAAACAAGAGGAAATGCAGAGAAAGCGGGCTTCCTAGTTCCTCTGGGAGAAGGGACACAGAAGAGCTATGCAATCCAAAATAAGAAGAATCAATGCATGCCTGTGTCCCCTAGAGGGCACAAAAGGACAGGAAAAGCTCACTCACAGGAAAGGTCCACGGGGACTCACTTCAGCAGAGTCCAACCCAGCTCCCCTCCCTACCTTTGTTCTTCCTTCCTCTGGCGTGCTTCCAACCCTTTCCTCACTGGCATGGATCCGTGCTTCCTCCAGTGTCAAGAGGCAATTTGGCTATGCACGTCATGCTGAGGGACCCAGCGGGGGAAGCCTTTGCGCTCACAACCTGCTTCTGCAGGCACCTGCTGGCCGCTGCGTGACCAGAACGCTGGACTGGATGGCATTCTGATCTTGGTCCAGCAGGACCTTCTCTCGATTCCGCGGTGTCAGGCTCTGGCTCTTTGGTAGGGATGTACGAAAAATTCACTTTGGTTATTTTTGATCAGGTTCTTACCCAGTTCACACCTTCCACATGAAACACAGACGTGGCTGCACTCTGTGGATGAAGTCTGCACATTTGCAAGTTTGAAATATAACCCATGCCCCATTCCTATCAGCATGTTGATTGATCACACGTTCTACTGAGCTAAGACTTGTTCTAGTTCCCTGGACATGTAGAAGAATCCCAGTTTTCCTAACTCTAATCTGAAGCTTAACCCCAGTCCTAAATACCTGTCCATTCAGATAGCATAAGGAACAGCCGCAGTCAGAGAATCAGAGAACCACAGAATCAGAGTGTTGCTGTTGATGGGTCAGCCTTCCTGCCCAGTTAGCATCTTTCCAGCCTCCTGGACACACAAAAACCAGGTTTTCCTAAGTTGATCCCTAAACTACAGCTTTACCCAAATCGTAACAACTTGCTGGCACCAATCCTCGGCAGTGCAAGTTGAGCCAGTTTGCTGACTTTCATCATCTGAACAGGCCAGAGTCTGAGCATGTATTTTAACTGCTGATAAAATGCAAAGTTGCCCCCAAAACCGTGATCTCTCTTGCGCAGCATGTACAGAATCAATTGATTCTGCAAATCACAGTGGGTACAAATTACAATTGTACGCATATTGGCCAACTCTGCACAAATCAGGTAAGAGTTACATGGTTTTCAGGCTTTTGTTTTTGTAAATGTTATTAATATTTGCAAAATTCTAGAGACAGAAATCTGCAAAATAAATCTGATCATCAGGAACGGGCAGGAAATCCCTCAGGCTCAAAGGAGCTGGATGCCCATGTTTCAGTACGTCCCTGAATATATTTTTAAATGGCCACAGCTTTTATAGTGAGTTATCTTGTGTTGGATCTGGGACTGAGTTGCCCCCTGCTGCGAGCTTGCGTGTGTGCATGTTTATGTGCAGTGTCTACAGGTGTGTGTTTGCCTGTTTTTGTGTGTACATGTGTGATCCCAGCCCTTAGATGTTGAGTCCACACAAAAGCAGAAGAGACTCTTTAGTGGGGGCTCAGGAGGTGAAAAGAAAGCAAGCCAAGGCCACGAGGGTCAATGGCAAGCTTTCCGACCAGGTTCGGGTTCTGCAGCCATTTTTGATGGCAACTGCCAGCATTCCTGACCCTTTGACAATGCAGACTTTCACTGGTGGCAGGTTAAGCCTGAACATCTAGACCAGGTTTCCAAAGGCTGGGCTAGCTGGTCTGTGGCATTCACCCCTTCTGGTAGTGAAGCAGGATCATTCTGCAACTTCACACTTCTTCAATCTAAGGCCTTCACCCAGTTGTCCAACTGGGAGGAACCCCTGACTCACGAAGCAGCTTCGGCGTCCAGCTTTGCCAAGCTGCAGTGATGACTGAAGCAGCTGTGGCCATGGTCAATAAGGCGTTTGTCTAACAAAATGTTGAAGTACTTTCCCTTCCATTCATTACGCAGTTGACTGGTTCTGATGTTTTAGTGTAATTGTCTTGCTTGTCGAAGAATGCTTTCTTTTGTCTGCATTTAAGATAATTTTCTTGACAACCATATGGATGAGGTTTGTTTCTCTGAAGAGCAATTTCTTTACACTGTGTGTGGATGCGCGCCTTTATTTTGTGTGTTAAAGTGACGTATTTGAGAAGGGGTTGGAGAATAGATGTTGATTCATCTTTTATTTTTGATGGGCTATCAGGTTGTTTAAAATCCATGTTTCAATAGAAACTTGCCTTTGTTTAACATTATTTTCTTTGAATACAGCTGTGTGCAGAAGTAGCCTCTTTGCGGGTAGAAAACTGGGAAGAAATTGAATTTCTCCTGGAGGCTAAATTATTCCATCTTGTCTCCCCATTAGCAGAGTTTCTTTTTTCCTTAAAGTGCGTATGTACATGTTTTTGTGTTTCGGGCTGTGTGGGGATTGTTACCACTTCTGAAAGTAGTAGTGAAACAGTAGTCATGTTGGAAGCAGCTTGGCCGCCATTTTGTCTGGTGCATGCAGCTCTGGATCTAACATGGTTCTGGATCATCCTGGGATGGAAGTGGCATGCAGTCTACCCCCCCAAAAATGATGGAGAATATTTGGAAGGGAAAAAACACACCAGCTGGCCACCTTTTTCTAGGGAACATGTTTGCATACATGAGAAATTTTCTCAGAAGCAAATTTGTTGAGAAATATTGTCCCATATCAACTTTCTGCAGTCTTGTCTACCCTTTATTTATTTGTTTACAATATTTTTATCCTGTTCCACACAACTCAATTGTCCCAGGACAGTTTACAATATAAATAAGCAATAAATGCACATGTAATTGAAAAATACAATAACAAACTGGGACTGAGAATATTGATAAAAACAAATTAAAATTAGTGGAGGTGCCACCTTGACTGAACAGGGTCTCTGGATGGATAATGCAGGGACCTTGGAGATGTTGTAGACAATAAGCTTAAAATGAGCCAACTGTGTGATGCAGCCACAAAAAAGGCAAACACTATTTTGGGATGCATAAACAGAGGCACCATTTCCTGAAAGAAAGAAGTACTTCGTCTCCTCTACTCTGCATTAGACAGACTCCACCTGAAAGAAAGCATTTGGTTTTGGGCACCCAGGTTTAAAAAGGATGCTGATAATCTGGAGAGGGTGACAAAGAAGATACAGTATCTGGAAAAATAGGTCTTATGATGAGAGGCTGAGAGAGCTGGGTCTAGAGAGAGGAAGACTATGAGGTGACACGACAACACTCTACAGGTAACTCAAAGGCTGTCACAAAGAAGAGGAAAAGACCTCTTCTCATGCTGAATTCAGAAAAGCAACCTTTGAGAAGGAGCTTAGGGCGCATGGCAGCAACAGGGAAGGGAGAAGGCTTGCAGCCACAAAGAATTGTCTTATCCTGGAGGCATCTCAGCCTCTTTCCTTCCTCCTCCAAGAGTCCAAGCTGCATGGGTGAAATTGGCTGCCTAGCTGCTTTGCAGAAGAGGATGAACACAAGGCAGCCTTGCCCCTTCTCATATTCTGCTCTGCACAGAATATGACCACCATATTGGACTACAGGACGTCCATATTAAACACAGAAACACAGAAACAGAGTGAGTCAGAAGGGGTCTCCTGGGCCATCTAGTCTGACCTCCGGCTCCAGCCGGCTCTGCTCACGACATGCCTGCCATGTGCAGGTCCAATTGGACATGCACCTTTACTTACTGTGCATTTAAAACTCCCAGTTCTTTGGGCAGTATATGATACTTGATTGATTGGTTAATTGATTACAGTTCTACTCCACCTAATGGACTAAGTTCTAAAATATAAACCTTGAACATTGAAATAAAATTAAAAGAGCCCAGTATACATCCAAAAGAGAACCAGCAGCAAAACATAAAACCATTGCAGCGCAGAAAATAAAATTAAAACCACCAGCAGAACAAAGTTAGAGGATCACACAATTTGGAGATTTGAGTCATCTCAAGGGTCATTGGATTCTGCTCTGAGTCTCAGTCCGGGAAGCAAAAGTTAGGCCGGCTCATTTAAAACTGCAGACCAAACAAAATTCTCAGCATTTGTCTGTAAATGGAGGTGGATTTCTGGATTCTGGAAAAGGAGAAATGCATCTCAGCAAGCCATGACACAACAGGCCGGCATCTGCATCTTTTGATTTGGAAGGAATTGTTCCTCTTCCAGGTGAGTACGAGACAGTTAAGGCTTAATGACAAATCAATCCACACGTACTCAGAGATACCCTGTTGCTTCATTCCTCACATACTCAAAGGTACCCCAATGATTATTACATTTCATTGGTGCTCAGTATTTTCAGGACACCTGATAGGAGCCAATAAAGCTGAGAGCTGTTCCTTAAGGGAGAGGAGATACTGCGAAATACCAAAGAGATCCAAACAGATAAAATAAACAGGATCCAAAGTGACTTATAGCCTGACAGGTGGATTTGTTGCTGTTTGCTTGCTTTCTTCTCTTCACAACAGGCCAGAAAGTCCCTTTCACCATTTCTTGTGCTCAGAAGTGACGTGATATATGACATATAGATGCCTGAGGAATCCAAGTCAGGGATGGGAATCTCTGGGCTTGCCTTGCTTGGGCTGGGCATGATGTGGAGAAAGGTTGCCAGCTGTACAGCTGCATTCTGTGATTATTCCTCTCAGCTCAGCTCACTTTCCAAGACTGGGTCAAGCATGAGATGAAATTCACACATTGGGATGGATTCCACGGTGTTTCATCCTAACAGTAGTGTAGCACCAGATACCTCCTAACAGGGGGCTTCTTCTGGCCCCAGTTCTGGCATCACCATGTCTATGGGAAGCCTTTGCCCATAAAACTCTATCTGTGAAGGATCCCTAGGCCCTGGAACCCTGCTTGCAAAGGGGTAGGGTGGAATCTGTATAGGTTTGTGTTGTGCTATCATTAGGAAAAAGTACACACCCACTTCAGTAAAATTCCATTCCCATGTGCCATGCTATGATCAGTCCATGCCGTTTCCCATGCACAGGTATACAACATAATATAGAGGAGGAAAGTGCTGAAATAATATGGAACTACACAGAACTGTATGCTTCTATATAGCCCGAAGTGACTGATCCTGCCTAATCTTGGAAGCTAAGCAGGGCCAGGTCTGGTTGGAATCGGGATGGGAGACTTGAGTCCTGCATTGAGCAGGCAAGTTGGACCTGATGGCCTGCTAGAGTCCTTCCAAATATATGATTCTATGGTTTCTAAAAGTTTCATCAGGCTGTACATGCCCCTGTACTAGAACCACTATTAGAAATCCTAGTTAATCCAAAACTGAGAAGCCATCATGAAATCTTGCTCTGAATGGCACCTTGCAGGTGATCTAGTCCAAACCCCTGCTTGGTGCAGAGAATCCAGAACTAGAGCACCTGAAACAGATGTTCATCCAGTCCCTCCTTAAAGACCTTAACTGAAAGTGCTCTAATTTGGGATGCCAGAAAAATCCACAATAGATTACAGTAAAATTGGATTTCTATTAATCTGACTGCGTATGTAACAGTGGAGCAGCTTTTTCAGAGTCACAGTTATTCCATTGACTGATGGACCTTTTTTTCTAGTGTTGCTGGGGATTCATGCAGATGCACATTTGCACAAGCATGTGCTCGCATTAACCTGAATTTGCACAAATGTGCACTGGCAAACAGGAATGACATTCTTGGACATTCTGTTTTAAAGAAAGTAAGTGTTATTCATTTCATTGCTATACTCTCCAGTCTCCAAAGCTCCCTTCCAGTGATTGGACAACAGAATGAAAAAAATGTTTGCCAAGCCACAGTGCTCAGATGGAACTGATTTAACCGGCTGAACTATATATCTGTACCCCCAGTGCTTCTAATTATTTGGTTCACTAATGATCTCACACTGGCAAGAAACTTCTCCTACTGTCCAACCAAAACCTACCATTCTGTACCTCAAGTCCATCCGTAGAATTTGTACTACATAAATCCTATTGTACGGGTTCTAACCATAATCGAAACTAAAATAAAATATAAAAAATCCTCTTTTAAAAATAATAATTGTATGTTCAATAGGTTGGACCAAATTCTACATGATTTGGAAAGAAATAAAGCAATAATTGCTAAGAGGTGAATAACAAAGGCAAAATGCAGGCAGCAACTGACATAGAAATTAGTCACAGAAGGAATTTGAATCAATAAGTTGTTACCAAGAAAGAATTTGGAAGGACCCAAATAATGAGAGCAATTAATGATGTCTCTAAAGACTATGAAAAGGTCAACTAATTAAATTGTCTTCAAATGAACAATAATGACTCCAAGGTATACAGCTTTCCAAGTGAATGACACAAATCTTGGGCCATTGTGGGAAAGACAGTTATTCAATGCCAAGGAAATTAAAATATATATTTTTCTTTCCAAGAGAAAGGGAGCAAGAACCCGTACAAGCTGACATTAGCAGGAGCACTTAATGTAAAATCCTTTGACAATGGAAATCACTAGTAAAATTTTGATAAGTTTCTCAGCTCACTGGTGGTTTGTTATTCTGGACATATTGTGAAAAAAGCCTGCTCCCAATTTGCATGGCAATGCTGCAATTAAGAAGGTTTTCCTTCACAAACCAAAAATGCTGCACGCTTCTTGATCAGTGGAAAAATACTTTTGTGTAGGCTGACTTATTCTAGCGCAAAGAAAGGGGAAAAATCCCAGCAATTTTGGGGATGCTCTCGGAGAGCGTCCTCCAGTGTCGGAGGGGCCCCAGATATGAAGGCAAACGATCGGAGTAACACCAGCATAGTTGGGCTTAAGGGAGGACTATGGGAGGAACCTCGCGTGGGTGGGCATCGGACAGCTCTCTGGACTTGAGCCCGCACAGTGTGGGAACAGTGCTGTTTTCCCCTGCCATGTGCACCGGCCGTTGCTGGTTCTGCCACATGCAGTGCAGAGGGAAGCGGAAGGGCATCTGCTGGCAATCGAGCCCCACGTGCTGCGCACACAGCACCCCGTTCCCCTGCGTGCCACCTCCACTGTGAGCAGCACGGGGTGGGGAAGCAGGTTAATGGCGCCTGCCACACCTGCTCACAGAGCCTCTTCCCCACCCATGAGCCCCCACCCTCAGCAGCAAGTGGGAAGATGGTTGACCCTCCGAATGGGAGCTGGTGCACCCCCTCACAGCACCCCTCTTCCACTTCCTGATGGGGAAGATGGGCAGTCACACCACAGGGAGTCCATGAGTGTCGCAGTCCTCCTCTCGGCTCAGCTTGCTTTGTGGGACCAAGCCGAGCATAAGAAGCAGTCTGCAGGTGCTGGAGGGACAGGAACCGAAAGGGTTCTTCCCAACCATAGGAATAAGAACACCTCAGAGAGGATGACGACACTGGGCCAAATTCCAGAGGTTCCAAATTGTTCTTGAAAGATAAAAATGCAAACAGGAAAGGGATCCAGGCCTGCATGCTTATCAATCATCCATCCATCCGTCCAGGCAAAGACAACATAAAGCGATTGGATGACTATAAACAAATAAAAGACACAAACCAGTACCGCTACCCTGAATGCATGTAAGCCTCTGAATCGTAGGTTTAATCAGTTAATTAATTAGACTTATATCCCACATTTTTTAATACTCAAAGCAGCTTACATCATTCTCCTCCTCCATCGTATCCCCACAACAACAACCCTGTGAGGTAGGTTGGGCTGAGAGTCTGTGACTGGCCCAAAGGCACAGTGTTGGCTCCATGGCTGAGCAGGGACTCGAACCCAGGTCGCCTGAGTCCCAGTCCTGCACTCTGCACCACACCGGCTCTCATTTGTATGTGCATCCAATGCATGGAGGAAAGGGCAGCCACGGTCATCTTTGCGGCCATGCCGTGTCCCCTGTGCTTCATCTGGGATGAAGATCTTCTTTCTGTCCATTTTTGCCAGAGTGGAAGAGGAGGGAAAAAGGCTTCGGCACTGTCTGGATATGAAGAAAGCAGCCTTCTCTCCCTACCTTCTGCAGCATAGCCCGTTCTCCCCCTGGGGCCCATTTGTGACCTTGGGGAGGCAGCTGGCATGGACTCTTCTGCACGAGCTGCGAGCGGGTTAGGGCAGGGCTGAGCAGTTGGAGTCCCAGCACTGAGGTCACAGGACCTGCAATTGGGGCCCTGAATAATTTTGGGAGAACAATGCTGGGAGGCCACCGGGTTGCACACTTAATGATTGCCACAGCAAATCTGTGATCTTTCAAAGAATGGCTTGCCTTATTTTGGACAGGCTTGGTTTTGGTCCCCAGTGCTGAGTTTTAGCTACGGCCAGGCATGGCTCACTTTTGAATTTTCCACTAGCTGGCATTCAAAATTTCCTAACCGTACCTCTTCAGTCATGCCAGACATAATGGAGCCCCTTGCCATCCAAGTCTATCTGATAGCTGCACCTTCTTAATCCAGACAGTTGGGTGTTATTGCAATAAATGTCAGTAAATCAATGCATGCCAGTCGGTAAACTCAGGTTGGGATTTGCACCCATTAACTTTCTATCTTTGTTCAATAACAGCTGCGCATTTTCTTTGCAATGCATGCTGATGCCCCCACCTCTGTGTGCACGCGTGCATGCGCGCGCGCGCGCACACACACACACACACACACACAGAGGCATGATGACTGAATGCCTTGAAAGTTCTCCTGTTTGAACTCTCTTATTCTTGATCAGCCATTAGCTATATTTTATAGCTGTTTATTCATTATTCATTTTCATCCCGCTTTTCCTCCTTGGAGCCCCTGGTGACATGCTCCATCCAGCTCCTCTGCATTTTATCTCCACAACAACCCTGTGAGATGAGCAAGGCTGAGCATCAGTGTCTGGCCCAAACATTGGCTGCTGGCCTTCCCTTCCCCCCTTCCTTCCTGGTCTTCCGTGGTTCCCTTTGCCTTTGTGCAAAGTCTTTCACCTCTCCCATGGCTTTGATTGGTGTTATGCTTTTATGCTTCTCCTCTGAAGGAGTTGTGCCAGGTGTTGCCGATCGTTAGTGGTCATCTACTCACATGTGCTAACACTGTAAAAGTGACTGAAACGTTTTTAGCTTTTTTAAAAGGAAAAACAGGCAACATGTTTTAAATGAGAAAGAACTACTACTGGAACTGGAACAGCACTTTAAATGTATTTGCGGCATCAAATTGTGGAAGTAGTCAGGTTTGGTGAGAATTTTTTTACTGGCTTGCTTGTGAAGTTATCGCCTGTGTTCAAAGTTCTCCCTGCTTGGAACAGTCCCTTTCTAAAACTGAGAAGGAGAAAATATGGGGGAAAGGAAGCAGATAGATTCTCCTGACTGCTCTTAAATGTCTGGATCTGAATCCTTGTATATTCAGAGATGTGAGGCCTGAAGTAGGCATGCCACTTCTTGCTTTTCCTTTACGTATTCCTCGTCTTTAACAGATACTCAATAAGCAAGTGTACCATAGCCCCTTCCATGCTAGAAATACCTAGACCATTGAATTTGGGTGAGATTTTCATTTCAGTATTGCTTTAATAGAAATTTACCAAATGATGCAACTATTGTCCTATTCAGGAAAGAAGGTATTTGAGATTTAAAAGGGAAAATCTAGTGTGAGATAGACTGCAGCTGACAGATTTGCTCATCTCTGGTGGTAGCCATGACAATCAAGCTCTCCTACACCTACAAAACAGTGCTTTCCAAATTAGTGGAAAGGGAATCATAATTTGTATACATGAAAAAAAAAAAAAAAACACCCGCAGCCAGTTGGAATGCAAGCACCATGCGGCACCTTGGAATAAATAAGCCACCGTGCAGCGATTTCTCACTTGGTGGTAGGTGCACAGTTTGTGTGCAAACCTGTGTCAGGTATTAATGGGCTGCCAAAAATAAGCCCAGGATGAAGCATTTAGCACCTAGAAAAATACATACCACGCATACAAGCTAATTAGCAGGGAAGCCACAATTGCGGTTTAAGGCTACTTATCTTTAAGAGTGAGAATAAATATATCAACCTCCAGGTAGGCGCATGACTCACTAATTATGAAAAAGAATGGCTGGACTTAAATGCCTCCAATATATACATTCATGCATAGGTGGACACACGCACACACACACACATGTATGGGTGTTTAGAAAAGAAAAAAGAAAAAGTTCAGGAGACTCCCAGCAAGGCCTTTGCCATGCCAGGAGAAGGCAGGACCCCTTTCAGAAGGTGGTCTAGCTTCATGGTCAGAAAGAGCCCTTGATCACTCCTTCCCTTCCAAAGTGAAGAGACAGCACCAGGTCCACGCAAGGTGCTGAAGAAGGAAGCCCTGTCCGTTGGTCCTCAGGTCTTGGGTGCTGATGGAGAGGGAGGTCCTCAGCACCCTTCCCTATCCTTGGGACATAGTTCTGCGACGGCTGCCTTGCCGCATCTCCTTTCCTTCAGCCACACAGGGGCATGAGATGGTAGAAAAAGCAGCTGGTCCTTTCAGACGTGCAGTCAGCATTCAGTAGGGGTGGAATCTCTGAAAGGCCACACCCTGCTCGCCTTCCTAAGACCTCAATTCCCTGCATCCCTTTGCTAGAACAGCCCTTGTGGGCGAATGCTCAAGCTAGCACTTCATGCAATGGCCTTTCCAGACCAAAAGGGGGTGCTGTTGCTTGGTCTACTGCTTCCTAGGTGGGGCAGTCAGTGGGGCCTGGGTGGACACCTTCAGATCATTTGCTCATGGAAATGCCTGTTCTTTGGTCTCTCCTTCTCAAAATCTGATGGATTGCTCAACCCATTTGCCCAAATTTGGAGTTACCACTAATACCCCAGAAGATAGAAAGAAGATTCAAGGTGATCTTGATAGGTTGGAATGCTGGGCTTAAAGCAACAGAACTCTGAATGAATTCTGAGTTCTTCACCTAGGAAAAAAGAACCAAATGCATCACTACAAGATGAGAAATACTTGGTTCAACAATACTACAAGTGAGAAGGATCTTGGACTTGTTCAGATCACAAGGTAAATGAGTCAACAACATGATATGGCTGCAAAAAGGGCATATGCTATTTTTGGGCTGCACTAATAGGAGTTCCAAAGCCCATGAAGTGCTCATTCCCCTTTGCTCAGCACTGGTTAGACTTCATATGGAGTACCCAGTTTAGTTCTGGACACCACAGTTTAAGAAAGATGCAGACAAGCTAGAAAGGGTTAGAGGAAGGCAACATGGATGGTCCAGGGACTGGAAAAGGAGAGATTGGAAGAAGTGGGCATCTTTAGTCTCAAGAAGAGAAGACTGAGGGGAGATTTGATAGCATTCTGCAAGTACTTGAAAGGCTGTCACAAAGAGGAAGGCCAGGATCTGTTCTTAGTCATCCCACAGTGCAAGGCATGGGATAACAGGCCCAAGCTACAGAGAGGCAGTTCCAGCTGAACATCAGGAAGAACTTGTGCAGAACAATAGAACCAGTGACCTAGGGAGGTAATGGGCTCTCCCACACTAGAGGCATTCAAAATGCAACTGGGAGGGGTGGTTTAATTTGGAGTCTTACACTGAGCAGAGGGTTGGACATGATGCCCTTCTTGGCCCCTTTCAGCTTTACTGCTCTATGATTCAATTATTCTAATCAAGGAAATATTCAGTTAAATAACTAGTACTTGAGCTTAGTTTCAGTAGCCGATGGAGACTGGAGGTTAAAGTTTCAAAGAAAAGTAGCCCTTGAGCAGGCGTTTGATGGAAGAGCGAGGAATAGGCGGCATCACAAAGGAGTTTGCAGAAGCAACTCCATGAAGCAAAGGGGGGTAGGGAGTGATGCAGAAATGTGACCACAGTTGCCGTCTTATTGAAAGCAAAATTGGCCAATACTTCGTTGTTTTGAGGGTAAGCCCATGTACTCAATTCCTTGGGAAGGCAGCTGTCTCCTTGGTTGTTTGATGGATGAATACATCCATATGATATTTAATATGCACTCAATGCAAATGTTATTTATTAATGAGTTATATTGATATAGTGATGCCTGGTTTTATTCTGCTTACAATACTGATTGCCATCCAAGAGATGTTAGCTTGTTTGTGCATGAAAAATGATGACAATAATTGAAAACTAGGTAGCCTTCACATACTAATAATATTAATAATAGCCTGATTTTCAGGAACATGGAAAGAATGCACATATCATTAGGATGGTACTGCTTTGGAAAGCTGAGCAAAATATTTGCAACTCTGGACAAATTGTGATAGTCAACATGAGACACTCTCAGGGATCCTGCCTAGTTTGGTTTAACAGGCAGACAGACAGAAATCACAGTTTGCTCCATTGTTTCTCCTCCTTTTTAGAGCAATCCATTAGGATGACAGGTGGTGGGGATGATGATGATGATGATGATCATCATCATCACCTGGATAGCAAGCAATGCATCCTTGCAATTGATGGAGCTTGTGCATTTATAGCACAAGATCGGTCAGGAGGAAAGGTGCGAAGCTCTGCCATGCTCAGAAATTCATGTGTTTTTCTGTTGCCCCCTGAGTGACACTGCATTAGCCACTGGTCATTAGCTGTCAAAAGTGCAAGGCATTCAGCTGTCTTGCTAAGAAGAAATAAACTTCACAGCCACAAAAAGGAGTTCATGAAATGTACGATGGCAGTGAAGAAGCTTCAGACATGAAACATGACCAGCACAAGTTGTGTTCCATCAAATCCAATGGAAATGGCCCAGCGTCATTCTAGGATTCAGGTCAACCCCATATATATATGGGGTATATATATATATATATTGCCCACATATATATATGTGGGCAATAGTTGAAGCTGAAGTACAGGAGACAAGCGGGGTTATGACGTGCAACAGCAGATCAGCAGGACCAGCTGGGACCCTGCTGTCCCCTAGGGATGCCCATTCCTTTTGAGAGGAATCAGAGATTGAACTAAATGGGGAATGCTTGTTTCGGTTTCCATTTTCCCCAGAAGAAATACAATGGAGAGGGACAAGGCATAGAGAAGTCACACACGGGACTTTCATGCTCAATTACTTCATGCCCAGTGGCTCATCTTTTCTGCCAGGAGTGGTGAGAAGAGACATTGGCTGTTATGGCAGCCTCCATTTTTTTCCCAGAATGCCACATTTTTGACAGATGATACTGATTCCAGTAGCAGTAACAACAGGAGAGTTCACATTTATAGTTGCCTTTCGGTTGTTCGGGCAGAATATAATTTGTTCAAAGCATCCTCTGTGAGCTGAGCACACAGAATAAATTTTTTAAAGCATTCTACGCAGTGGAGATTAAGAAAAATCCAGCACGTATAAAATATTTTGTGCATGTGTGTGTTTCTAAATAGTGTATATATTAACATATTTTCCTGTGACTTTCACATTATGTTGAACCAACATGCTATAAGTCCATTTCAAAGCACACTACAATTCGCATATTTTATACCAGGCAAATTTATGTAAATTCTGGTATGTATGTATTTATTTATTGCATTTGTATGCTGTCCCAGAGCCAGGGGCTCTCTGGGTGGCTTACAATGCTATACATGTATGTATGTCTGTATGCAGAGAGAGTGCAAATAAAAAATAACAAGCAAGCTATAAAAACACAATAGAATTAAGATACAATATAAATACAACCATATAAACAGGAAGAGGAGGAATATAAGCACAATATAACCAATAACAACAACCAATAAAACAAAAAACCAGCAGCAGACCATGCATTCCATATGCAATTTGTGCAAATACCAGCCACAATGTCCATCCTTTGCACAAATTGAGGTCATTGCATGCACAAACGTCTCTAGCTTAAAACACATGCCAATCACCACCCAGTTTAAAAGTGGAAACCACAAAATCCCAGAAGACTCAGATTGCTTTCAGCTCTCAAATTGACAACGTGCTGAAAAGCTATCAAGCACAAGCACAGTTTCTCCTTCTTGCCCATCTCTGTCTCACGTGGTCATATGACTAACTTTGCAAATGATTTAGGAAAGTAAAAAAGAAAAAAAAAAGTTCATCCCCAAGTCCATGGAATCTGCGCAACTCTGAATCCACATAATGTCCAGTCATAGAATTATAGAACTGTAGAGTCAGAAGGGGACAAGAAGACAAAGCTCACCAGAGCTTGCCCAGAAAAATGCAATAAAATCAATGGGGTGGGGGGACTAGCAATAAAATGGCCATGCAGCTCATCAGACATAGCATACATAGCTTCCATGTAGCCTGAAGTGCCTGATCCTGCCTAATCTTGGAAGCTAAGCAGGGGCAGGCCTGGGCAGAAGTGGGATGGGTGACTTGAGTGTATGATTCTATGATTATTGCTGTCAACTGCCTAGAGAGCTTTGGCTATGGGCAGTATAAAAAAAAATGTAATGTAATGTAATGTAATAATATGAAAATCTAATAAAAAAAATAAAGGTCAGCTGCAAGGGTATCATGGCTGGGCGACTAAGAACACCCTCCATTCCGGCAGAGGACTATTAATGAAGGTCCCCCTGGAGTTGCTCCTCTCCTTCCCCATCGCACTCATCTTGTCCACCTGCCTCTTGCTGTCACCAGAAAACAGTGGTGGGAAGGACTGAAGCTCATCAGATCATAGAATCATAGAACAGTAGAGCTGGAAGGGCTGAGAAGGCCATCAGGTCCAACTCTTGCTCAGTGCAGGACTATGGTTCAAGCATCCCTGACAGGTGGATGTCCAGCTGCACCTTGGATGCCTCTGGAGTGGGAAAGCCCACAACCTTGCTAGGTTAGTGTTCTAACAGTCAGGAAGAGATTCCTGATGATCAAGATGAAACCTGGCATCCTGCAACTTGCGTCATTCCAGGGACATTCAGGGTGCCTGCCAAGAGGGGAGAAATAGAGCAGGAACCCTAAAATACTCCAGAAAAATAATACATAGAAACAGAGTGAGTCAAAGGGGCCTCCCGGGCCATCTAGTCTGACCCTCGGCTCCAGCCAGCTCCACTCACGACAGGCCTACCACGCGCATGACCAGCCTATCCTTGAACACCCGCACCGATGGGGCTCCAACCACCACCCATGGAAGCCCATTCCATGCCCCAGGGGTCCTAACCATCAAGAAGTACTTCCTGGCATTCACCCTAAATCTTGGTTGCCTGAGTTTTGCTCCATTGGAACGCGTCCTGTCCTTCACTTGTGGTGGAAAAAAGGTCATGACCCTCCTCTGCATGGAAGTCTAAGCTCAAACATAGTTCTACTCAGCTCATTGGTTGGTCAAAACTCATCAATTCCTAATCCTCACCAATATACCAAATTTCAATAGAAGAATTATGGTTTTGCTAATAAGTTTGGAATTGATCGCAAGCTCCAGATCGTGCAGAGCAAGCATCCCTCTAGATCTTCAGCCATTCTGCAGCTCACCTTGCCCCACCATGGCTTCCCAGGTGGTCTCCATCACCCCAGCTTTGGCTGTGCAAGGAGGAGAAGGAGCTTGTGGGGTCCATCTTTATACTGTACTATGGAATTCACTCCCCAAAGAGGTCCGCCTGGCACTGTCATTACTGGTTTTTCGGCGCCAGGTAAAGACCTTTTTATTTAAACATCATTTTAACTGTTAAAACATATGATCTGGCCAGGGCAACTTCTTCTTCCTTCTCTTTTGTACTCCTATATTCTTTATTTACTTATTTTATACTGTTAATTTTAATTTTATATTATTATGTTCGTAACTCAGTGTATTTTTGGTATTTTTGTATTTAATGGTAATTTATTATGTTCTATTGTATTTCAATGTATTTTATTGTGTTGTAAGCCGCCCCGAGGCTTCGGCAAGGGGCGGCATAGAAATGTTATAATAATAATAATAATAATAATAATAATAATAATAATAATAATACTGGTGCTTGGCAACAACTGGTGAACCTCATAGGGCAATGTCATGCAGGCAGACCATAGCCAGTCAACCCATCAGAAAGGGCACATTACGCGATCCATGGTGCCATGCCACATTACGTGTTTCCAGGCTACCATTCCCAAGATGCACCTTAATCTTCTGAAAGCACAAAAAACACATACAGGGAATGAGATATTGTATTAAGGAGAGTTCCCATCTGAGCTTTCATGGACAAATTGGTTACTTTCTAAGTAAATAATTTATCCACACAAGTTCTGCCGCTATGGAGGGATGTCAGAGAAATCTGCAGCACACCGAAATGAGTCAAGATTTCTCTGCGTCTGCCCTGTGGATACTGCCACAGACCTGCTTTTCCATCCTGTGCGGACTCTGCAAACCAGTTTTTATATTTTGCTCATTTTTGCCCAAATCCAGCAGCAGAAAAATATGCAAAATGCAACAAACTGTATTGCCAACCACGTGCAAGTCCCACAGGATCTGCTGCACACGAACATCCTTTTTGGAAAGATCGGTACATTGCTGGCCAATTTCTGCAAATTCCAAATCTGTCAGTGAGCACATGAAGGAGCAAAACCTGCCAAAACATTCACAGAACACACATGAAGCACCTTTTGGTGCATTTGTACATCCCTGCCCATCACAAACAAAAATAACTTTTCCTGCCACTGAAAGAGTATCGTGTAGGAGGTACCTGGTGAAGAGCCTGGAAAGCATTCTCTCTAGCCACTCCCAGCTACCTGCAAGGAATTCAGCAACTGGTGTCAGGATCACTGGGAAAGGGAATCCCATGCTGGAAGGGGACAATGTACCTTTGGGGCTGGATGCCAATGCCAAGAGGAAACCAATAAACAGATAAAGAAATACTGCGGACCTCCATCCACAGTTTTTCACAGAGGGCAGCCCCTGTCTGATGGTACCACAACCCTAGGTGATCCAGATGACTCTGCTGGCTGGCTTTTGGGGAATTCGCAACACACTAAGAATGCTTCCAGTGCTAATTTGCTGTTTTCCTGCCACTCAATACTCTTGCCAAAGTCAGCAGTAAGAGAAACTGATAAGGAAGCCAAAGAATTGGAAGAGGAAAATCACCATATTAGCATTTATCCAGATTCCTCAGCTGCGCCTATCAAGACAGGAGCTCGTTTTAATCACATCAAGTAGATGCTTCGTGCTTCCAGAGTTCGTTACAAGATAGGGTGGGTGAATCCCCCCCCCCTTCCTTCCGTCAAAATTAATGGCTCGGCCAAAGAATTAGATTAGCTGAAGCAAGCAGCCTTTGAAGATCTCCAAAAAGACCTACTCGACATTTTCAAGTTGTCACCCCATGAAATAGAAACTTAAAGCTAAATCCCTAGCGAGCTGATACTCTTGTCTGAATTACTCAATCTTCACTTTAACCTCCTTAACGCTTGCTATGCGTGGTTGAAATATCTCGAGCATTCCCATCAAAAATCCCCCACATCACCAAAAAAAGAGTGTTGGTTTAGTTTGAGAGCCTTTCCTATTTGCTTATTTCTGTTCCCTCTCTGAAGTGAACTTTGCAAATGATAAAATGCAGCCCAGTGGTTACGCAAGACCTCTTTTGCATGAAATGAATTGTGCCTGTGTCTCTTATCTTCAAAGGTGGCTGCAACTGTGGATTTTGCTCTGTGTTGCGTATTGCATAAGCTGTCAGGAGTTTAACTCCTTTCTGATTGCAAGGGACACATATTTCATTGCTGTCTGATCCTGCCAGGACATACCTATCATCAAAACGCTTTCTGTACCTCTTGTCTGCTTCTTTTCTTGTTATAATGTCTTTGGTGATAGCCCATTACAATTTCACGTGCTCACACAGCTGTGCACGTAACTCCCAGAGAGGGAACCTGAGCTGGCTGGCTTTGGTTGGCTTGCTTCCCTCCATCCCTTCCCTGAAGTAGCTCAACCTGGTGCTACTCATCGCTTGGGTATCCAACTGCCTTGTCTCTTGGGCAAGAGAAGGCCTTCTGCCCTGCATCCTTAACCAACAAGAACGTTGAGCCAGAGATTCAGGTGAGGTGGTTCAGTGTGGAGGCTGAACTCAGAGGCAGATGGGTGGAGGAGGGAAGATTTGGGGTGGGTGGAGTGTGGGCGGAGCAAAGATCTGCAAAAAAGAAATGAGAAGGGAGGAGATGAGGAAAGGCTATTACATCCATACAGGACTGGGTGGTTATGAGTGCAGAAGGAAACAGTGTGGGGGAGAAATGAAAATCAGAAGAGCAGTAACAGAAGGAGATGGGAGGAGATAACATGGACCCTAAGCTGTGTATAGGTGAAGTCAGGTAGGTGGGATAAAGAGCCACCTCCCCATTCCTGGCCAGAGTAGTTAATCACCTTGCAATATACTTATGTTTGCTCATGTCACATCAACCTCTTTGTCCTACAAGTCTATGGCAGCAGTGATGCTATTATATATTAGAGTTTGGATGGAGTGACTTGGTGTCCTGCAACAGCAGGGGGTTGGACCCAATGGCCTTCATGGCCCCTTCCAACTCTGCTATTCTATGATTCTATGGGTCAGGATAGCTAACTGCAGTGAGGTGGGGGTACATTTTGATGACTGGGTGCATATTTCGACAATCCCTAAAGCTGCAGTCCAAGGCAGGCAGCTGTGTGGATCCACACCCACACCAAATTTCAAGGTGTTTTCACCTTCAGGGAGGGGTTCTTTTATAAAGCCCATGTGTCTTCATTGCCCAGACAGGAGCAAGTCCTGCCAAATTACTTTACATCACACCTAGAAACAATTTGCTCATCTCAGCTTGGTGCTGTGAGATCATGAAATGGCAGTGGTAGTCCAAATGTCAGAGAAATCTGCAACAGGTTTGAATACGTTCACATTTTGGAATGGCTTTCCTGAGTTGTGTGGATCCTGAGGACTGTGGGTATTTGTACGCACAAATGCACACACACCATGCCTTAAGTTAATGCAAATTTAGGCAAAGCCATACAAAAATAATAAAATTGCCAACTGAAAATGCACATTTTCCCCAATTATTGCATGAAAATGGCACTGGGGGAATTCATAATTCTTTTGCAGGTTTTGTGCCTTTGTGGAAAAGTGTGTTTGCACAAAGTGCAGTCCCCTCAGTGAGTGGCTGCCTGACTATAAGGTGCCTTGCAATCCGTGAAATGCAGATGGGATGGATCTTACAACAGCCATTCAGCTCAAGGAGGTGGCCGAGGTCAGTGCCCCTGCAAATACAAAATTGACAGCTCTGCATTCTTCTCATTCCTGGCTCCTTTGTGCCACTGGCTGACTGAGAGTCAACAGGTCAGATCCAGACATAGTCCTGCTTAGAGTAGACTAAATGGATAAAGACTTGTTGGCTTTGACAAGAGATAGACTGAAACAAGGAAATTGTTAAGCTCAACGAATTTCCTGCCTGCTTCTGATCTGACCTTCATAAGTGGGTTGAATTGGGTATGGGTGGTGGACTTCCTTCTCCAAGATGGACTGTGATTTGACATTCATCCTGCCGAACACCCCAAACCCATGTGGCTCTAACACATTTGTGCAAAGCTGGCCAATTCTTCACAAAGTGCATTAGATCCACATGGGTTTGGGGTGCTTCATTAGGAATTAAAAATTCACTGACCTCAGGCTGCCTTAGAGATAGAAGTCCACAAGATGGTGTGACTCACACCACTGCAGATCATCAGTTTTGTTTAGTTTAGTCACAAAGTCATGCCCAACCCATCACAACCCCATGGACAATATTCCTCCAGGCTCTCCTGTCCTCCACCATCCCTCAGAGTCTAACCAACCAGAATCTGTGGGAGAAAGGCTAAAGAGGGACAACCTATTGGCTTTCCACACATCCCCATCAGATGCCTCACATATCACATGGTGAAGCCACCCTCCACAAATTTGTGAATGGGAGGAGCTGGTGAGAAAGTGTAAAAGCCTAGAAGTGGTCAAGAATTCCACCCATCCGGCCCTAAGCATCCACTTTTCAATTACTGTCAGGCAAATGCATGGAGAAAGGAGTTATCATTTGTTTAATTATCCCCATAAGGTTTTAGAAACACAATATTAGAAAATAACGTGTCTCTTTCTCTCCTGCCCAGGGATGCAGATATTGAATTATTAATAATACAAATGACTCCCTGAACCGTTGTTATATTTCAGCACTTTTGGTATAATGATCAGATTTGGGGTGTGTGTGTGTTTTAACCTAACATAAGCAAATAAAACAAGCAAACCTTGGCTTAGTGTGTTCTAAGCAAATATAATGTTATGAATGGTACCACCGTGAATATCAATTATAAGCGAAAACTGTAATCTTACCAAAAAGAGAGAAAAAAAGCAAGGAAATAAATAAATAATCCATCTGTCTGGACTGAACACATTTCAATAAAGTCAATGGTATAATGAAAAGCAAGGGAACAGGTGTTCCATCCTCTCCAAAACAAAAAGAAATAAGTGATACATGGTTGCATATCTCTTGCGGATAATTTAAAAACATAGTATTACCTCATTTGCTAATATGCAATACTAAGGCATTCAATACACAACTCCAGTAAAGGACATTTCTGTTAGGCATGGGCCAACCAGTGTTTTTCAACATCATGCATATTCCTCCAACACCACCCTGAGGAGCATCTACCCTGGTTTCCCATGTTCATTTACACTTTTAAAAATTTTGTTTTAATGGAAAAATATATATCTATTTCCAACCTCAGATATGCATAGGATACCACTCTCATGGCAGAAAGTGAAGAGGAACTAAAGAGCTTCTTGATGTGGGTGAAGGAGGAGAGCGCAAAAATTGGCTTGAAACTAAGATCATGGCATCCGGTCCTATCCCTCCCTGGCAAATAGATGGGGAAGAAATGGAGGTAGTTACAGATTTTATTTTCTTGGGCTCCAAGATCACCGCAGATGGGGACTGCAGTCAAGAAATTAAAAGATGCTAGCTCCTTCGGAGGAAAGCTATGGCAAATCTGGACAGCATACTAAAAAGCAGAGACATCACCCTGCCAACAAAAGTGCGTATAGTCAAGGCTATGGTTTTCCCAGTTGCAATATATGGCTGTGAAAGCTGGACCATAAGGAAGGCTGAGCACCGAAGAACTGAGGCCTTTGAATTGTGGTGCTGGAGGAGACTCCTGCGAGTCCCTTGGACCGCAAGGCGATCAAACAAGTCAGTCCTAGAGGAGATCAACCCTGACTGCTCTTTAGAAGGCCAGATACTGAAGATGAAGCTCATAATAATAATAATAATAATAATAATAATAATAATAATAATAATAAATACTTTGGCCACCTAATGAGAAGGAAGGACTCCCTGGAGAAGAGCCTAATGCTGGGAACAATAGATGGCAAAAGAAGGAGGGGACAGCAGAGTATGAGGCAGCTGGGTGGGGTCACTGAAGCAGTTGGCGTGAGCTTAAGTGGACTCTGGGGGATGGCGGAGGACAGGAAGGCCTGGAGGAATGTTGTCCATGGGGTCACGATGGGTCAGACGCGACTTCGCGATGAACAACAACAACAATTTCCAATAGATATGATGCACTTAAAAAGTGCTTCTAAAAGGACACATCCTCCCTTCTCCATACAGTAAATGGATTCAGAAATTGACAAACATCTTCCAATGTGTTCGTATGCATATGCCTGGGGTCATGTATGGACAATGTTCACATCATTTGTGAATATAAATTAAATTCTTGTACAGTCATATTGTAAAGTATTGGATAAAGAGGGCATACACCTTCAGGAATATGAGCATATCATATTATCCTTCCCCAGCCTAGAGCGTCTGGATGAGTTGGACGTAGTAGCCCAACTCTTCTGGTGGGTCCAAGTTGAAGAAGATAGCAATAAGTATCTAATTGGCCAGTGTGAGAGCTGAACGCTGGACTAGTTCAGCCATTGTTCTGACCAGGTAGGAGTTGTTAAGTTACATTCTCACCAGGGTTCCATCCTGCCTAGCTTGCAGTTCCCAATGGGGACCAGCAACCAGATGCTTCCCGGAAGCCCAAAAAATCAGGTCATGAAGGCCACATCTCTTTCCCGTCATTTCCAGCCCCCAGCATTCCTTCTCTGAATATTTCTTACACTGGAATATCTCCTGTGAATACGGAGGTTTCATAAATCCACTCTGTATTCTAATTCAAGTTTCCAACCACGATAATGGCCATTTGTAACCAAGACAACACTGGTCAAGGAGGGACAGAGAAGCTTGAAGTAACTTTGACATTTGAAGAAGTATACAGCAATCTACACTGGGAAGAGAAATGGAGGGGGAAGGGAAGTCCCCTCACAACACAGGCCAAAATGAACTGAATATGGTCACTGAAGAAAAATTGCCAACTGGACTAATTTCAGATGGAAAAACAAATGCTGCATATGAAAAGGAATGGAATGACTGTAAAACCAAGCTAGAGAGGAACCCATAATTATGTTCATAATTTGTTTCCTTCCTATACTGGCCAATAGCCAGAGCTCAACAGATGCTTCATAAACACATATAGAAAGGTTACAGTAATTCTTTCAGCCTATGGGATGAATTCTGTTACGGAGAGGCTTTCTATGACTGGATTCCAGCAGCAGGAGCGGTTCAAAGCAAAAGGCAGCAGGCCTGAAGGCACAAGGGAGAAGGTCCAGAATACCCCAAATAGCCTCATATCTTGGATTAAGGTTCTTAATAAGGCGCCAGGTAAAGACCTTTTTATTTAAACATCATTTTAATTGTTAAAATATATGATCTGGCCAGGGCAACTTTCTTCTTCCTTCTCTTTTCTCCTCCTATATTATTTATTTACTTATTTTATACTGATAATTTTAAGTTTATATTATTATGTTCGTAACTCAGTGTATTTTTGTATTTTTGTATTTAATGGTAATTTATTATGCTCTATTGTATTTCAATGTATTTTATGTGTTGTAAGCCGCCCCGAGGCTTCAGCAAGGGGTGGCATAGAAATGTTATAATTAATAATAATAATAATAATAATAATAATAATAATAATAATAATAAATAAGCTGTAGTGAGGCATTTTGACCATTAGTAATGGGATGCCAGAGACTGAGTGACTGGAAGAACAAGGGAACCATGGACAGCTTGCTTGGGAATCTCAGGTAGGGTGGATTTGGTCCCTGAACTGACGTTCAGTATAAATGGATTTGTTAAATCCACCCTATCTGCTTTTCAGAGTGTTCTTTTGTTGTTTGCCTATTGATGGAATCAGATTTTGCACAAATGAATTCTATGCGTAAGCACAAATTTGCACTTCCGAAAATGTAGAAACCCTCCAAAACACCACACCCCTTATAGGTTTTTCCACATGCTAGCCTATTTGGGGCACCTCAGTTTTATTTTTCATACTGCTATTGGTCCTGTTGTTGTGTATTGTCACACTGTCTTTTATCATTTTATGGATTTTAATACAATGCAAGCCACCTAGGGAGCCTGTGGGAAAATTGAATAAATATTTTCCTGCAACTAAATTTTTGGAAAGTAAAATTACTGATCTGCATGTCCACGGAATCCATGGAACCTGGGCAAAGATGGCTCACGGGAGAATCTAAAGGCTCAATACCTCAAAAGCCAAATGCATTTCAAACCATTGTAGATTTCTCTGCCATCCTACGTGAAGTTCTCCCAAGCAGATTATATTATTATTATTATTATTATTATTATTATTATTATTACATTTCTATGCCCATTCACTCACCCCTTCACCACCCGTCCAGTCACTGCGGACAGTTTTCTGGCTGTGAATTATTATTAATAACACTGTTTCTATTATTGAATAACAAGGCAAAGGGAGAGATCTGAAGGCTCCCCCACGTCAGACAGACCCACTCTCACAGTCGCAGCATTGTGCTCACTTGTCATAAGTAACACTTGTGGTTCTTCCGCAATTCCCCATCCCTCCCGTTGTCTCTAATTTAGAGTCACATTTTATCATAATGCATGAAATGTAGGGCTGTCAACTGACTAAATAATATTAAATTGATCAATTATCTTCATTTTAACTAATTAACTTATTAGAATGTTTTAGCTCATTAATTGACTTACCAGTTAAAAGGGCAGATGATTAATCAACTAACCATTTTTCAAATCTATTGGCAATCCTAAACTGTAAATAAACTGGGCAATTACCACAGCTTCAGAGCAGGTGTCTTTGCAGAGAATGGATACATATGAATGATTAGAAGCTATGTCACTTTAATAAATACAATGTCATTTTAATAAATACAATTATGACAGCTACCTCAATTATTAGACTGGCAAAATCCAGTTTTAATGTTTTCCATTTTTCATCCTTTTTTACGCTTGCACCTCAAAATCAAAATAGCCCCCCAACCAGCTTACAATCTAAAGCAAGTAAACTCTACCAATTAAAATGGCCAATGAATCCATTAATGCTTCACTTAATGGAAGCATTTAAGGAAACAAATTAAACAGATAAAACCAGGAAAACAGCATTGATCTGAAATTTGCCCATCTACCTCCCTTACAAATCGTTGAATTTATGTTCTGCACCAACTGAAAAATGATGGCACTGATGGAACAGCGCTTTCAAAAAGAATACATGGGTTTATAAAACTATGCAGATAGGGAGTGGACTTTTCCAATCTGGTGCGCTGCACATGACTTTAAGCCCAACTCCCACCTTCTACAAAACATCAGCCATGGCTATTTGATGGTATTTGATCAACCATGGTACTTGATGAACCTTCAAATTTTAGTACCAGTTACTGCAGGTAGCACAGTGGTTTAAACTGCTGTGCTGCTGGGCTGGTTGATCGAAAGGTCACCGGTTCGAATCTGCACAACGGGGTGAGTTCCCGTTGCTCCGTCCCAGCTCCTGCCAACCTTGGAGTTCGAAAGCATGCAAATGCAAGTAGATAAAAAGGTACCACTTCGGTGGGCAGGTAACAGCGTTCCGTGCACCTCGGTGTTTAGTCATGCCGGCCACATGACCACGGAGACTGTCTGCGGACAAACGCTGGCTCCCTCGGCCAGGAAACGGAGATGAGCACCGCCCCCGAGAGTCAGGCATGACTGGACTTAATGTCAAGGGGAAACCTTTACCTTTACCTTATAAGCAGCAAATACACCTAACCAGGCTGGAATGGATGGATGCTGGGCAGTGTTATTGCAAATGTCTGTTTTAAGGTATTTGTTGAATTTTGTTGTGTCTCTTTGGCACAGTTTTGATTAGATCTGGGGATGAAAGCCCTCTTGAAAATATCCATTCTACTTGGCAGAGAAATTGGGCAGAGGGAGCCTCACCAAATTGCTCCAGGAGGTGGAGAAGTTCTCTAACATCTCACAGATAAAATCCGCCATTTGACAGGGGTTCATAGAATCAAAGAGTTGAGTTGGAAGGGGCCAGAACACTTGCTGGACACTAAGTTGCACCATCCCATTCAGACGACTGTCCAGACAGTTTTTGAATGTCTCCAGCAAGGGAGAACCCACCTCTTCCCCAGGTAAGAGGTTCCATTTTCATATTATTCTTCCAATCAGGAAGTTCCTCCTGGTGTCTAGTCTAAATCTGGTTTCTTTTAACTTAAGTACATTATTCTGTGTCCTGCACTCTGGAACGAACAAGAAGAGATCCTGTCCTTCCTCTTTGTGACAGCCTTTGAGGTACTTTTAGAGGGCTATCAGATCCTCCTCTCAGTCTTCTCTTCCTGAGACTGAACAATTCTCTCAATCTTTCCTCAAGAAATTGTGTAAAGTTGTTGAAATTGTTGTACCCTCTGCCATTTTCTTAAGGAATTTTTGCAGGGGGGTCATCCACTGTTGTGCTGGTATGAATAGGCATTCTTGTACCCAACTCCAAGGAAAAGGTGGAACCAGTCCTGTTCCCATCTCTGTCCCCACAAATCCTGGACACCTTCTTCCCCCAGGAAAGAAGCTTCAGTCATTCTGCAATTTATTTTTTGTGCTGCTCTTCAGCTTTCATAATCACCATGAGGCAGGGGATGGTGCTGAGTGAATGTTTTCGTGTGCCCTTGATAGGCAGTTCATGGAATCAAAGAATCGTAGAAAAGTAGAGTTGGAAGCATCCTGCAACTGACCATCCCCAGGCTAACTCCACTTCCTGATGTGAAAAGCCTCATGGAAGGGACTCTTCTCCAAGCCATCTTCTCCTGGGCTTTCATTGCAATGGGAACATCCATGGAGGGCACAAGCTACCAGAGCAATGGTTGCATAGTGAAAAATAAGAGCCCTTCACACACTCCCCCCCATGGCCTCCTTGGGCAAACGACACCCAGACCTAGCCCAGGAGCCTTTCTCTGAAATTTCCCTCTCCTTTGAATTCCTTTTCAAAAGCAGCTTTGTTTTGAAAGAATGGATTAAAAATCATGGGAGACATAGAAACATAGAAACAGAGCGAGTCAGAAGGGGCCTCCCAGGCCATCTAGTCTGACCTCCAGCACCAGACAGCTCTGCTCATGACAAGCCTACCTTGTGCATGTCCAGCCTATCCTTGAACACCCTCAAAGATGGGGCCTCAACCACCTCCCGTGGAAGCCCATTCCACACCCTCGGGGTCCTGACTGTCAGGAAGCGCTTCCTGGCATCCAAATGGAACTTTGCCTCCCTGAGCTTTGCTCCGTTGGAGCGTGTCCTGCCTTCCTCTGCAGGGGAGAACAGGTCTCTGCCCATCTCCATGTGACATCCCCTCACATACCTGTATGTCGCCAACAGATCCCCTCTGAGTCTCCTCTTCTCCAGGCTGAAGAGACCCAGTTCCCTCAGTCTCACCTCATACGGCGTCCCCTGCAAACCGGCCACCAACCTTGTGGCCCTACGCTGCACTGACTCTAACCTGGCTGTATCCTTCCTGTAATGAGGGGCCCAAAACTGAATGCAGTACTCCAGTTGTGGGCGCACCAGAGTCGTGTAGAGTGGCAGTAATACCTCTCTTGATCTAGAAGTCACACTTCTGGCTATGCAACCAAGGGTGGCGTTCGCCCTCTTGACCACCGCATTACCTATTGTCAGCTCAGCACTAGCGTTTCTCATTAGTATCCACTGGGGAGAGTTTATCCCTAAAGGCAGCCTGGATATAATGTTCAATAAATAAATGACACTTTGTTGTCAAGATCGGCTCCATATTTGCACGTAGAGGTGGGATGGCTGATATGCCCTCCTTTCTCCCTTCCTTGAGTGCGCCCACCTCCTTGTCCCCGTCACTGATTTGCTCGGCCTACTGGCAGTCCTCAGAAAATAATTGAGAGAGACTTGCATGAAGGGGAAAGAGACTGCTGCCCCTTCCTTGCCGTGCTCTTGTGGAAGCCTTGTAATCTCCCACTTCTTAGTGAGGTTGTTTCCACAATGGAGCAATTTTGCGACAGAAATACAGACTGCTTCCTGCTGCAAACATCCAGCTTCTGGAGGACTGGAGAGGCGGGCATGAGAAGCAGTTCCAGCAGGCTTGTGCTTTATCTCTCCACATGATTGTAGTTGTGTGTGCTGCACTGAGGACTCTTTCCATTCCTAACCTGCCCTGTTGTCCAGAAGGTGAAGGTAAGGGAAATGGAGGGAAAGGGTGGCTTCAAGCAAGGCCCAGGTGGATTCATTTCTGACAGAAGATTGACAAGGTGCTGGCAAAGGGTAGGAATCCAGGTTCAGGTGATCTTGAAGGAGGTTCACAAGTCTGTCTAAAGGCTGAGCCTTCTGGACTGACTATCCAGGCAAGAGTAAATCCAGTCCACCACCCAACACAAAAGGTTGGGGTGGAACAAGGACCGGACAATCAAGGATCAGAATTGGCATGCAGACGTGGTTGCCGCAGTTCCTTAAAGCTGGGTCTTATATCGCTGGACTGCACCAAGATACAATCAGGGATGGACAGAGTTTCGTGAATCCAATCCATCTTCATCCAGTGGATTGTGAAACACCTCTACTTCCATCATCTGCTCACAGGTGGATCGGATTACTTTCCTAAGCTTCCATGAATGTCCACTTCTGCAAATTTGCACTTCTGAAAATGTGCACTCCCCCTATGTGCATTTGCACACTTATGATGGGAAGAATGTCCCCTCACTCAAGGTCTTTCTTTCTTTTTCGTATCTTTCTAAATCTTCATAAATTGCCAGGAAGTTAAAAAAACAAAACAAAACTGGTGCACAACCCATGGAATCTATGAGGCTTAGGAAAAGCTGCTCTCCTGTGACCTCTGTGTATTGATTCATAGAAATTCAAATGCATTTAAATCTGTTGCTGATTTTTCTAACATCTGTAGCTACAGTTGAAGATCTGGAGAGAGGCGATTTAGGGAAGTCTCCACTTTGTCCTGCCCCTGCTCTCAGAAACCATCCTTCCTTTTTACCCAGTACGGCTCTCCTAAGGTTTTATTTCCTTAAAAATAATACAAAGAAAACCACGTTGCATTTCACAATCTCAATTGCTTTGCTGGGTTTTCTCCAATAATGCCACAGTTCTGGAAAATACGTATCAAGGCCTCTGGGACCCGCTGGAAAACAGATGTCAGGCTACATGTGCCTTAATTTGCCTGATCAGGGCTGACACATCTCCTGTTTGATGGAGGACAGGCACAGGCAGATGGGACTACAGGGGAGGAGATGCGGATGTCTGCAGCCACCCCTTGACTCAGGCCCTGGCAGGCAGCGCAGCTAATGAAGCAGGGACAGGTTTAATCTGCTCCCCATGGCTGATTCCTACCAAAAGCAAGACTCCGTCATTCTGTATTAGCTGAAGTTAGGTGGACCAGCTTCCTCAGATCACATTTAGAAAGGTCTTATGTTGCATATATACTTCAGTTGGTGGACCACAAATAAGCCTTCATCATCATCATCCTACCATGATATAAATCTAGCACAACTTTTTTCCTCTTGTGATGAACCCAAGGAAACTACATATCCGTCCTCCCGTAAGTAGGTTGGGTGGAGGGTCATTGACTGGCCCCGAATCATTCAGCACCCAATTATGGGTGCGTGGGGACTAGACCAGGTCTCCTGAGTCCTAACCACTACTCCACATTGTCTCTCATTTTCACTAGGCTTCATTTGGAAGGACAGTCCCCGAGCAGTACAAGCAGCCAGAAACACCTTGTGAAGCAAAGCTGCCGGCTTTTGTAACCAGACAGCTTGCTGGCTGGATTCGTCCCTTCAATGCCATTCGCTTGTTTAACAAACCTGGAATGACATTTTATGAGTTGCTGTCTCACAAATGCATTATTAATTTTGACACTGATAGTGATTTTCTGAGTATGCCCAACATGCAACTGAACGATGCCAACTCTGCACCTGCACGGAG
Organism: Varanus komodoensis; assembly: GCF_004798865.1. Classification (NCBI taxonomy): domain Eukaryota; kingdom Metazoa; phylum Chordata; class Lepidosauria; order Squamata; family Varanidae; genus Varanus; species Varanus komodoensis. The sequence goes on along the minus strand of NW_025335941.1, from coordinate 61,821,918 downwards.
TGGGTAGGGTTAACTCTTGAATGATCTGAATTCCCCATCCACTCTGTGCTGTGATTAATTAACTTGAGGGCTACTTTAGTAGAAAGGCAGGGTATAAATTTAATAAATAAATGAAAAGGTCTATTCCTAAGGATGGAAGAAGGGCCAGGTGGGATGAGACAAGAGCCCACCTAGGGGAGCTTTCTATTCACCCAGAGGCTGGTGAGTTGCTTGTGATAAGCCCCCAGGGGGAACATGAGTGCAACAACACCCTCCTGCCCATGTGCCCCAGCAGATGGTGTACACAGGCATACAATACTGCCTTTGCACTGGAGGTAGCATATAACCATGAGGACTAGAGCCATGCCGGATCAGAGCAAGAGTCCATCTGGTGCAGCATTCTGTTTCCGCAGTGGCCAGCCCACAAGGAATATGGGTGAGAAGGTGCCTTCCGGCATGCATTCCCCAGCAACCGGTAGGCATACCGCCTCTGAAAGCGTGCCTACAAACATTGATAAGCCGCCATCTTGAAGAGCAGCTGCTCCTCCATAAATCTATTTAATCCCCCTTTTAATCTAGCAAGATTGGTGGCCGGCCCTACAATGCATGGTAGCAAATTTCATAGGTGAACTGTATGAAGAATTCATTTTTCCTCTCATAAATCTCTCATGAAATGCCATGAGATGGACCCCTGCCCCATTCTAATATTCTGGAAGAGCAAGAAAACTGCCTCTCTGCCCACCTACCCTACTCCATGGATACTCTTGGACACCTCCATCATGCCTCTTTTTACATCCCTTCTCTAAACTAACCTATTCCCACCACTTTACCTTTCTCGTTGGCAAGGTGTTCCAGCCCAAAGATCATTTTGGTTGTTCTTGCAATATCCTTTGTGGTGTGAACTGACCAGAAGTGTCACAAGGACTGTGATGACAACAACTATAAGCTTAATTTTTCTGCCACTTTCTGCTATCAGCCTATTATGCCATACAGATTTAATAACTTCGTTCTTTCAGTCCTCCCAGTGATAAGCAGCCTTCCAAAAATATGGAAGTTGATCATCTGTACTCTAGACCAAAACCTGCATGGCTACATCTTAAAACACCCACTTTTCATTTTGTATTATAAAGTTTCTACTGTGTTTGCAATGTGGACAGATTGCAACTTCCCACCAAAAAACAACAAATGCCAATCTGATATTCAGCTATTTGGGGGAGGAAATTAGTTGATTAAATTTTTAATCACAATTTTCATGCCATGTTATCCCATTAATTATTCTTGTTGCTCTTGAGCTCCTCGGAGTTCTCCCTAGCTGTCACACCTTTCGTTAAAAAGGCAAGTTAATTGGCCTTAAAATATTTAAGATGAATGAGGAAGGCGCTTGGCTAGGAAAATGATTGAAAATGAAAAATTAATCCAAATTGGCTTGGATGTGAGCACTCCATCAAAGGGATGGCACATTGGCAAGGGAAGCAGAAACATGGGCTATTTTTGCATATGTATGATAGTTCTGGTTGCCCAGCTTAGACACAGAAAAGACTAGGCTCAGATGTGCCAAGCAGTTCTAATCACCACCTATTTCCCAGCACCTGTCTTAGGTGCACCATGATCCCTGCTTCACAGGAACACAGAATTGCCAAGTGGGAAGGGACCCTGACCCTCATCTGCTCCAAGCCCCTCTTCAGTTAGGGTCTACGGTGCAGGATGCAACCACAGCATCAGAGGCTTGGCATTGTGGGTCTGACACTTTTGAGGATCTCCAAAAATGGACGGGCATGTCCATTCTGTTACGCATATTCATGTGTCGCCTTCACCTTCCTGTTTGGAAATGCGTATGAAAAATGGCACACCATCTAAGACCCCTCCGGCAAGACAACGGCAAAGCTTCAGGAAAATAGGTGTGAGGGCGTGAGAGTTAAGATGCATGAAATCGAGCTTAAGTCTTTTTTTAATGGGGACATTGGAAGAACGGCCATCACATGGTTGTTTCCATATCCTTCTCCAGAGTGAAGTGGCAGTCCATAATAATGCTTCCCTGGGCTTAGAAGATGCCGCTTTCACTCACCTCTTGTTCACACATCCACACTCATTGTGAGTTCAGTGAAAAGGTGCCTTCAAAGCAACACATGGAGGGGCCCAGAAATTCCTGCAGCTGCCACTGTGTGCAAGATGGCCAGGACCATGAAGACTTCAGTATCTAGCTTACCAATCACCAGTGGATGAAGTCAATTATTAGGACTAATTCATTTCATTGTGAACTGTGGATCAGTTAATTAGCTATCACTATACAAACACTGGGCTTTGGATTACACTGTAGTTTGCAAACTACAGTGGACCTTTACTGTAGTTCCTGGGTCATTGTTTGCATTAAAGGGAAAGGAAAGGGGACGGTTTCCCCTTGTCATTACGTCCAGTCATGCCTGACTCTCGGGGGCGGTGCTCATCTCTGTTTCCTGGCCAAGGGAGCCCGCGTTTGTCCGCAGACAGTCTCCGTGGTCATGTGGCCGGCGTGACTGAACACCAAGGTGCACGGAACGCTGTTACCTGCCCACCGAAGTGGCGCCTTTTCATCCACTTGCATTTGCATGCTTTCAAACTGCAAGGCTGGCAGGAGCTGGGATGGAGCAACGGGAACTCACCCCGTTGTGCAGATTCGAACCAGTGACCTTTCGATCAACCAGCCCAGCAGCACAGCGGTTTAAACCCCTGCGCCACCTGCAGTCCCATTGTTTGCATTAATGCACAATAAATTCCTAGAAATGCAAGGCAAGAGAAAAGGTGAATGCAGCTGTTTTATTATTTTAAAAAAAGTGTTTCCAAGGGACAGACCAACTGAGTCAGAAATTCCCAGGTTGGGCCAACAAGCAGCGTGAACCACCTGGATTGTGGTCTCACCTCCTTTTGCTTGGAAGGAAGGAATGAGATTCAGCTGGGAATGAACTTCTTATATTTATGCCCCTTTTCCCTTATAATCAGTATTCTAACTTGACTTGCATCTTTTGCTATGAACCAGTGAATACAGAGGGTCCTGTATACAATCCATTAATTATAAAGCATTGTATTAATTGTATAATGGTTAGAACATTAGATCTGGCCAAAATTCTAACCGCAGTGAAAAATAGAGCATGAAAAATGGGGACAAGTTAGTTATTTCTATATTGCCCAACACCTGAAGCTCTCTGGATGGTTCATAAAATAGTCAAAATAATTTTTGAAAAACTAACATTCTCAATTTAATAGGAAAGGGGAGAAAATATGCCGATTTTGCTAGGATGTATGATAAGAATGTATCTTCTATCCATGAACTTGTGAAAAAGGAACGGTATATGTATATTTCTATGTTCGCTATTATCCGCTATTTCAGGCATCTGCTGGGGGGCTTGAAACCCATCCCCATAGATATGGGGGTCCTGCTGTGTATTACACTTTATACAATATTGCCAAATAGCCAGAGATAGCAAGAGATCTTCAATGCAATTCTTGGATCCAAACATTGGTATGAGATGCCTAGCAAAATAGAAACCTCTCTTTTTCCCTCAGGTCTTCAGTGATCTATATGGCAGCTTAAACAAGCCTTCTCTGACTAACCAGCCATGGTTTTATTGTTACAATTAGGTTGTAAAGGGTTTAATTCTGTGTTCCTATCAATACCAGCCCAGTTAAACATGTGCAATATATGGACATATATTTCCCACATTTTGGCCTCTCATGATGGCGTGCTGTCCTGGAATTTTTGGCTATGTTTTTCTGTTGGAAACACTTTGGGAAGAAAAAGCAAACAAGTTTATGGAACTGGGAGTCCTTCTAAGGAATAGTCTCCTTCTCCCGGTGAGGCTGCTACCCAATCCTGGGGAAGTTTTCCGATTTCACTTCCCAGAGGCTCGGGCTGTCCACCGTGCTGTCTGCTTCTCATGCCGTAAAACGGAGTGGCAAGATTTATTTTGTGTAAAACAATCACTAGCATTTCCTCTGGTCCTTTCTCCCATTCTAGGGAACAAAGCAATAATTTCTTGCTATTACTTTTGCTATCAGCATACCAGAGGTCTGCCAGCTTCCCCTTTTCACCTTGCCCAGCTTTCTAGTTTCCTGTCTGAATGCACGTCATCATTTTCAAATTTTCCTTTTGGCGGATTCAATACTCAAATAACTATTACTTTACAATGCACACACAGCAACCCCAATTTTCCGTTTGCTGGATTTTCTTCATTTTCACAGGGGGAAAATGCACTTCATTATAGATCTAGTCATCTGTGTGTCAGGTGAAGTGTGCTTTTATTTCATTGTGAATCTGAATGGAATATTTCTTTTCTGAGGAATGGTGGAGAAATGCAGAGTAAAGGACCACTCAGGGGACCTATAGGAACATATGATTGTGAATATTTCGTAGCAGATCATCACCTTCACATTTCCCCTGAAAAAAGAAAGCAAGAAAGAAACCCAACTGGGCACATGTTGATAATTTTGTCAAAACCTCCGTTGCTTCCCTCCCGGTTTCATGTATGCCATACAAAAATCTCTGAATTTGCTTGGAAGGAAGGAATTCCTATATGGCTCTAGCCCAGTTCTCATCCGCAGGGATGAATTGCACGTTTGGCCTACATGGATTGGGGTCATTTACACCGAATTAACTCAGGGGTCAGCTATATACACTGGCGTGTGTGCACACCACAATTTCAAGAGAGCTGACACACAATTGTAGTGCTACCAGTAGGTTTTAGTTTTAGTTGTTTTTGTTTAAGTTGTTTTAGGAGTTTTAGTTTTAGTAGTTCTAGTTGAATGCCTAGATCAAGCAGTGAGTTCTAGGTGTAACAGTGGTCCTCCCTCCACATAATCATGGAATGTGATGAACCCAAACCACTGTCTGATGTTTTCCCTAGACATGTGTATGAAGGCATTGAATACTGGAGCCAAATCTATCAGTCCCCTCTTTCTTAGCTGATATTCCAGAATTTTTCACCCTCGACAAAGAACAAATATGAAGTACTTGATTGTTCATCAATACTGAGCATGTCCTCTAAGAAGAATTGCCTCCAAGTCCCAAAATTCTCCCCTGGGATGCATAAGAAGAGGCTTGTTATGCATCTTGGTTTTCTCCCAGTTAGTTGAGAATTTTTTCATGGCATGGGGATCTGAAGAAATCTCTGTCTGGACTTGCTGCATGGAGGCAAGTTTAGGGTGGGAGGAGATGGCCTGAGAGCTTGCAAAAGCATAGGAAGACCCTTACTTGAGGCCAATGGATCATCTTCTCCAGCTAGAAATGGGAAACGCTGAGAAATTTGCTCAATGGACTTTCAGCACCTCAGTGGCTCAACAGCTGAAAGCAGACCAACTCAGGTTTCTTTTCTTCAGTCCCACTGTAAATGATTTCCATTAAATAAAACCATGAGAATTCAGGTAAATTGAACCTACAATTTAAACATTTTTTGTGAATTCTAGCTGCAATTTCCACCAATTTCAATGGATGTTTAAAAAATGCACGAATCGTAGCCTGCTCTAGAAGTGAAAGAACATGCGCTTGCTGAGCTCACATCAGAGCGAGTCGATGCCCGTGTTAGATCCAGAGCTTGAACTGATCAGGGTGGAGGATTTTGACCCACACGCCTAACTCAACCCATTCTGTTTACATTCTGGAAGCCTGACAGGCATCTTTCATTCCATTGTCCAATCACTGAACTTCTTCCCCACCAGAATTTCATTCTACTCATACTAACTCGCATTAGTTCTAATTCACACTTGCACGAATTCAATAATGTGCATTAATGCACATCCCATTCAAAATTGAAAACCTGATCTGGAAGCAAACTTCAGACTTGTGGAATCCACCGGTCAGAGTCATATAAACCCAAGGTCACTTGGATCTGTGGCAGACTTCTCTGACAGTCCTATGGAGTCAGCAAGTTAATGGGGGAGGAGAAACCCTATTGGCTCCTAATGTCACATGGTCCCTGCTGTGTCATTTGTTGATGCCATCGCTCTCCCTCTCATGCCAAGCAGAGTGAGATAGCAGTCTCTCAGCTCAAAGCTTTAGTATGTTAATTCAAGCCAATTGGACTCATATAAAAGTAGACAGAAAGCATCTTGCAGACATCAGTAACAAAAGTAACAAGAATAGTTGGAATACTAGCTATTAACAGAGTGTGGCCTATTGCCAAGAAGTCAATTCCAAACTAAGTACCATCCCTTCCTTTCAAACTCAATTCATCATCATCTTTATGTTGCATTTAGATCTTGCCCTTGTTTCCTCCATGGAAAGAAGAAAGGCTAAAGAGTTCTTCTTCCTAGAGAGCTAATTGCTTGGAGCTTCTGACCCTTCTCAGTGGTTCTGCCCAGTTTAGCTGACACTGGACCTTGGGATGAGCAACCCTGACCTCCAGATTAGCAAATTCACGCTGTCTTCCCACTGTGTCTGATGCTGAACAGCTTTCAAGGGCCACCTGGTTTATCTCTGTGTCCAGGGACCATGGCATCCCAGCTTCAGTGTCCAACCCCTGCTCTTCATGAGTCCAAATTCATTCCCAGAGCAGTAGAAGGTTCTATTCCTGGAGAAACAGGCTCTGCAGAGGACAGACAAGGGCCTGCCCAGTGGTCCAGTCAGAGAAAGGTGCCGAACTTGGGTTGGCAGAGTCCCTCTTCTCCACTCCTAATTCACAATTATTACATTCAACTGTAGGCAACGTGGCCTAGAAAAATAGAACATCTAATCTAGTAATGCAGGAAGGGAAGACAGTGGTTATTTCCAGCAAATTAATTTAATTGGCTCTACTACAGTAGCAAGAATGAGTCATTTTGCATTCCTGTGGGAGAAGTATTTGAAAGCGGCTTGAGGAAAGCAGAGGGGGAGAAAAATCTATTGAAGATCTCACATCATGCCAAAACCCCACTGTTTACAGCATTACCTAATTGCAATGGCAATTTTACATGCTAATGTGTTGTCTTAGTCCTGTTTTCTTCTTTCGAAGTAATTACTTGAGGCACCCAGGTAATTACATGCCCCTTTCAAGAGAAAAGAAAGAAGAAAGAATAATAAATAAAGGCACCATGTCAAATAAGTCCTAAGATTAACATTGCTCTTATTTTCATATTAGTTTGATAATGATTCATGGGAGGGTGCCCTGCACAATGCCTCTTCTGAGCATAAGGTGGAAGGGAAGAGCTTGCTGATGTAGTGGATGTTGCTGGAGGGACCTCTAACAGAAGAGCAATGAATGAATAGGGCTGTTAGACAGCATTGCCCTTGATTCCAGACAAATGAGTGGCTTCCAGGGTACTGTAAGCCGTCCCAAGATGTTTGTAGGGGACGGGATAGAAAAGCTTTTAATCAATAAAACAAATAAATGAGAAGGGGTTCTGTTGATCATGTCCAAGCATGAACATCCTAGATCCCTAGTGGTATCGGCCCAGTGGACACAACGTCCAGAGCCAAAACCTCAGCCAGGTTTGCAGCTGCTCTTGTATGTTCTCCAAGTGTTTGTTCTTGTCGTCGTTGTGAAGCAGATTTGCTGCTGTTTCTGCTTCTAAGCTTTCCCTTCTAGCGTAGTTTTTATTGTGTAGGTTTGAGGGCACAATTCTGAGCTCCCCCAGCCTCATCTGGGATTCAGAAACAATGAAGTCCTTGCGTCGTGCCTTGGAGTCCACGTCTTGGTGCTTGGACTTCACAGAGGGACCACTGGCTTGCAGCTGGTGTGGGGTGAACTGTATCAACTGGCCCCACAGGGTAGCTGTGGGGAAAGGGGGAAAATGGGGGAGAAACAGGAGGAAGCCGGGACCACTGAGGCGTGCTGTTTCCAGCTGGTGTGCCAGCCTCCTTCCTCACCCTCACTGGCCTTGGAAATAGCCATCCACATAAAATGCAGGGAGCAAGAGGGTGCAGGCAGTGGAAATCTCTGCCAGAGTTCATGATGCCACACTTCAGAGGGGATCTGTTGGCGACATACGGGTACATGAGGGGATGTCACAGAGGTGGGGAGAGACCTGTTCTTCCCTGCAGAGGAGGGCAGGATGCGCTCCAATGGAGCCAAGGTCAGGGAACCCAGGTTCCATTTAGATGCCAGGAAGCACTTCCTGACAGTCAGGACCCCGAGGGTGTGGAATAGGCTTCCACGGGAGGTGGTTGAGGCCCCATCAGTGACAGTGCTCAAGGATAGGCTGGACATGCACATGGTGGGCATGTCGTGAGCGAAGCTGGCTGGACCGGGGGTCAGACTAGATGGCCCAGGAGACCCCTTCTGACTCGCTCTGTTTCTCTGTTTCTATGTGCTTTGGAAGCTCACAAGGAGGTTTACAAGGATCAGTCACGAGGGTTGCACACACACGAAAAAGTTCATACCTATGTACACACACACAGCCGCACACACACTTCCTCCTCCTGCTTGATTTTATATCTTTAAATTACATTTTAAAAGCATCTCTTTCAAGGTTTTAGTGACTCGGTCATTTATCACCTTTCAATTATTTTGAATACTTGCTTCTGCCTTAAAAATGGTTCTTTTACCGTATTTTCCAATCACTTTTATCACTGCTTTGATTGCACTGGTTTTATCACTCTGCGATCTGTGGCTGTGAGGGTGACGCAGGAATAGAACAAATGAATGGGTGAGTGAATAAATAAATACACGAATGCACGTCTGGTTGCTGAGGGATGGCGAGAGGATGTCGGAGGGGACAGCCACGCAACAGGCAGATGCATGGACTTGCACCCTCCATGTCCCATCCTCCCCTTCTTGCCCCAGGCCCCCAAACTCTGGGCAGTTGTTTGCAATGCAGATCTTCCCTGGTGCACCAAAGCTGATGGGGCCGTGCAACTTGAAAAGCCCCCTAGGAAGCCAAACTAGAGTCTCTGCTCATGTGCAAGTGGACGAGAGTTGAACCCAAACTGGGGACTCCTTCCCAATCCTCCTCTTTTAGTAATGCTGCAGGCTGCAGCCTCAGGGGAGCTCTCACTGGTGGAGAACCAGCTGGCAAGACCTATTCAAGCCCTCTCACTGCGTAGCTCATCTCTCCTGACGTCGCATCCTGCGGTCAGGGAAGTCGGGTAAGGCAACGGCTCCGCCTCCTCTCCTGAGTCTCCTCCCATCTCTTCCAAACCAGGCCTGCTCTCACAGTCAGCCAGGGAAACTGCGGACAGTCACCATGATGGGACTCCAAATGCTCCTGCCCCCCTTGGATCTTCCCTCACCTCTTCCACAAGGTCCTCCTTGCAGAATCTGGTGACCCTGGCCCTTGGAAAGTCTGCAAAGGGGGAGCCCCGGTCCACAAACACTTTCAGGCAACCTGTGCAAGCAGAAGGGACAGAGAGGGCAAGATTGCCTCTGCGACCTGACGCACCAAGCACACGGACAGCCAATTTTGGACTTCCTCAGTGCCAGCAGGAATAGCGTGAGGTGTTTCTAGGATGCTTCATATGCATGCAGAACCTGCTTCTTCTCCTTCCTCCCTACCTCCCCTCCATCAAAAAAATCCCAATTGGTTCTTTGGACACAGGTGGGAGGGTAAACTGAGTTTGGAGTCCCAAGTCTAGCCACAGGGAGATCTTCCGAGGTTGGAGATGGAACTTTGGAGCCTTTGTCTCGCCACCACAGGGCTTCACTGCCAGCTGTTTGCATTCTTAAAGGAGTAGTTTGTAAAATCATGTGTAAAAGCATGAGGTAGATTTTATTGTAAAAGAAACCACAATTCTTAATTTCCTGTTTTGCAGTCCACAACAACTCCAGGGTTTATTACCAATCAGTGGCTTTTCAGGAGTAATTGTGAAATTCTTGAGAAAAAGGAGGAAAAAAGGGAGGGAGTTCTGAAGCGACTCTCTTTGGGATTGATCATAGACAACATGGAGATCTCTTGTCTACGATCAACGTGGGGGGTGTCATCTCAAAGCCTTTGGCACATCCTGATCAGACAGGAAGTGGGATGCTGAATTTGGATGAATGGCAAAATTAGGATCTTTGCTTCAAGATACCACAGCAATTCTGAATCCTGAATTTTTTATATTTATTACATTATGAATTTACTCACTAATACATGTTCTCTGGGTGGATTGTATTTTGTTCTCTTTTGTTCACTGGGTCAATGGCTTGATCATCCAAATGATGCCCAAAGGAGCAAACAATCAACAGAATCACAAAATGAATACATGACTGCCAAGACACAAGCAGAACACCTATGATAAGGTAGGTGATAACACAAGGAAGAAAACAACAGTAATGATGGGATTGAAAAGGTCTGAAATTGTGCTGAACCAGGAGTAATTTTTGGGACTGCAGGTGGCGCAGTGGTTTAAACCGCTGTGCTGCTGGGCTGGTTGATTGAAAGGTCGCCAGTTTGAATCTGCATAATGGGGTGAGTTCCCGTTGCTCCGTCCCAGCTCCTGCCAACCTTGCAGTTCGAAAGCATGCGAATGCAAGTAGATGAAAAGGTGCCACTTCAGTGGGCAGGTAACAGCGTCCTGTGCACTTCGGTGTTTAGTCGTGCCAGCCACAAGACCACGGAGACTGTCTGCGGACAAGCGCTGGCTCCCTCGGCCAGGAAACAGAGATGAGCACCGCCCCTGAGAGTCAGGCATGACTGGGTTTAATGTCAAGGGGAGACCTTTACTTTTTTAGGAGTAATTTTGTGGTCCCATGTGGCAGATCAGAAAACTGCTCAGGATTCAATGGTGTGGGTCCGTTTTGAGAGTAGTGGAGCATAACACTTGGCAGTGCTCCTCATGCAGCATCCATCAGGCTGTTTTCTCTCGAAAACCTGGAATGATGTTCCATCACAACCTAGCGTTGTTGCTGGCATTGTGGGGAACAAAGAGCAATGAGCATCATGCAGACGGACCGCTGCACCCGAAGCCATTCCACCTGCCGCTGCTCTCTAAGTGGAGAAGGTCCCTTGGATCAGTCCCTCAACCAGTTGCCATTTAATTTAATTTTTTCGATTTATATCCTGCCTTTTTCCTACAAAGGGCTCAAGGCAGCTTATATCTCCTCCTCCATCTTATCCCCACAACAACAACCCTGTGAGGTAGGCTGGGCTGAGAGTCTGTGACTGGCCCAAAGTCACCCAGTTGGCTCCATGGCTGAGCGGGGACTCGAACCCGGATCGTCTGAGTCCCAGTCCCATGCTCTTCACCACGACGCCACACTGGCTCTCCAGTGTGTCTCATTTCACCAAAGAGCAGCAGTCCCTCACCCACATTTTGTCAGCTTGCCAAAGTAATGGGAACCTTACTGAAATCAAGATAGACTACATCCACCATATTCCCTTGATCTATCAAAGTGGTAACTCTATTTAAACAAAGTCGGAATTGGTTCGGCAAAACTCATTCTCAAGAAAGCCAGCATGGCTTTCTGTGATCAAGGAATTATTTTCTAAATGCTCACAGACTGACCAACCCATGGTTTGTTGCAGAACCTTTCCAGGGACTGATGCCATGCCAAGCAGTAAATATCTGCAGAATTCTCTTTTTTCCTCTTTTTTGTTGCAAAACAAAAATGGCTGAGGCTCTGTGGTTATGTCATCAATTTCCTGTAGGATGGGATGTGGTTTAAGATGCAGTTTGACATGGACTGAAGGGCCACCACTATGATAATTATTTAATTGCATCCACAACTCAATTTCCTTGTCTTGTAAATAACTCAGGGCAGCTTATAAAGTTTTCCTATAGCTATTTCATAGATTGCTGCCTCTGTGCCATCTCTTTAAGACCGCCAAAAACAGACCACCAGAATGAATTCCAAACATATCATAAATGTCTCTGAGTATGAGACAGAAAAATGGAAGCCTCTTTCTGGATGAAAGAGAATTTCCAGGAAATTAGAGGATAGCTGTAGCTCCAGTGGCAGTACAAAGAAAAACAAAAGAAATGCAATGCAGGAGAAAGAGAGTGGTAGGGAGAGAGAGGGACTGTACCACATCCCCTGCTGATGGTGAGCTATGCCTATGAAAATCTGTTGGATAATTTCCCCTCCCTCTGGAAAACATTTGCTGACATCGTCTCCCAATTTTTTGCCCAAACATCGGGTGCAAAATTCAGAGAGTCAGTTTGCATACAGTTCCATTCATACAACATTCTCATTAAAAGCTCTGGGGGTCTCTCTGTCCCTGACCTTTGCCCCTCCTCCCATTTCCTATACCTGCCCACTTTTAATCTGAGCTCACAAAAAGTTTATTATGCAGCAACCTCGGTCTCCTTCGATGCCTCCATTTTTCTTGCTCACTGGAATGGCCTGTAATTGTCTTTTCAATGTGTTCACTCGGGCGCGCTTTGGCAGTTGGCCCTGCTGAGTCTCTGGGGGTTTGACAGCTGCTTGGAGATGCCAGATGGTGACACCGGGGCTCAAAGAGCCCTTGATTGATTCCAGGGGAAGTGGCTGAGGCCATAATAATCTTACTCTCATTTACCTGGACAAAAGCCCACAGAAGTCAATTTGACTTCCTTCCTTCTCAGCAATGTATCGGCCTGTGCAGGAGATGCATAATAGAACTTCAGATTCCTGTGAGAAAGGGTTATTCTTGAGAGCACATAGGAAGCTCAAGAAGCTAGGTGGAGCCCCTAGTTGTCTGGTTGTACATTAATGTGAGCTAATCAGTAATACTATATGTTTGTATTACAATTAACCGATCTTTTTTCCTCTGCGGTGCACCCTCTGGAAGCATTTATAATCCCTTAAGCAGACCCAGGATCGAATTATTTCTCCACTGGAAAATGTAACAATGAACTTCCGTAGCTCCATGGTTTTTGCAAATTCCACTGGGGGTCTCAAGAGTTTGCAAGATTGCATTTCAAAGAATGAATATACAAATGAAGAAAAACGAGGTTGTATATTTGAGGGCGGAGAGGACGTGATGGAGATTGGTGAGGTAGCCAAGAGAAGTGCAGAAGGGGTATTCAGTGAAATCTAGCGTTTTATCAGGACAATGCGGACGGTGGGCAAACCAAAGCGGCCCATATTATATCTGTGATTTTTCAAAATGACAGAATAATGGATCATCTCGAAAGCTATTATTTTGGACTAATGAATGTTAGGGGGGGGGTTGGCAATGGGAGAGAAATCAATTACGATAGCATTGAGATATGCAGGTCTGTTTCTGTGCTTCCAAAAATAAATAGCCAAGCCTGCATACAAAGGTACAAATAGGCCAGCTTCCCTTGAGAAATGCAAGCATTACAGATAAAACCACTACTATAATTCAGTGTTTACTGCATGTAAATTATGTAGCAAACCAAGACAAAAGTAGCAGATATTTGACCATTCTGGCTAATGGGAGGGTGGAATACCTGGAGTTGCTCTAGGTATCCCTGGTTTCCTCTAGCCAACTTGTCTCTATGACTTCTAGACTGGGGTGGGGGTGGTCCTTAAATCCAGTAGGGGGCGCTGTGTCCAGGTCTGTATCAAATGACTAGCGATTCATTCAGTACTGGGAAAACATAATCACTGAAGCAAACCCCAGTTAATAGACTTTAAACTGTATTTGGATGTATGAGAATCTCTTGGCTTGTTTTTACCTCACATTTGCTCCATTTGCAATCCGGAACATAAACATGAGTTTCCTGGAAAAGCTTGCTAGTTCTTGAACTTGCCGTCATGTTGACAAGTGTGCTCTTTAAAAAATGTGCATTTTTATGCTTCTAGAATTCAGTTATGGAGAGGAGAGTTCGGAGTTTGAGGACACACTTTAAGCACATTCCCAGAAACACGCAGAGGTGACAAAATAAGCATTTTGATGAACTCAGAAGTTTCTGAATCCCCATCCCTACCGGGAACCAGGTGGAATTTCTGGAGGCCATCTCTGCTTACAATGCATTTCTGGACTCATGTTTGAATATCACCAAAGAATAGCTATCTGTGCTTTATTCATGATCATGTAGCTTAGCTCTCTCTCAAATGCAAAAGAGGTGCTGTGCCTTGGGATAAATGAGAATTTCATTTCTGTTCACAGTCCAAGAAAATGTCTCATTTGCAATCTTGAGTGCCTACATGAGCACAAATGAGTCTTTAAAGACATATTTGCAAATTTGTGATCATTATAATAAGGAGCATTTTTATGTGTAAATGCATGCTTAGAAATGCATTTTTACCAAAATATTTTTTTTACCAAAAATGCACATTTTTCTACTTTCATCTATGGGAGGAAATATGAAGTTCTGAAACATACATAGACTAATGAACATTTCCCCCTATTTGCATGATTAAAACAAAACAAAACAAATTGTTCAAAAGTGGAAAAGGGAATGAGCTGAAATAAACTTCCAAGTGATTTCTGCAGGATTTATGCAAGCTTGGAAATGGCTAGTTCGCCTGTCCTTAGGCATGACTGAAGGTACATCTCATGAGCTATTAAATTATATATAAAGGACTAGTGGGAGCACCCTAATAACCCAAGGAGCCTTTCTATTTAGAAATGGCATAGGGCACCCCTAGCCCATGGGGATCCCCTTCTCAAATGCTCGTTTCTTCCCCAAGCAGCACCCTCTTTCCCAGCTTCTGCTCCTTTTCCTCATGGAAAGTTTTCCTCTCTCCTCTGCAGCTGTTCGAAGATCTGCCTTTTCCCCAGCTGAACATTCACTAAAAGAGTCCATCCCTTCCACCATAACCAAGAAAATGGTCATTGCTGTGGGAGAAAAATCTATCTTTTCTTACATCACCACTGACAACAAATTGGACGGCAGAGTGGTACAGAGCCTGGAAGCAAATGTCAAATTCCAAAGCTCAATTAAATGGTTTATCTTGGGACATGAAGAGGATAAAGCTTCGCTAGAACATGTGTCACAAAACTCGATACAAATTGAAAGTGACTGGACATTCCATTATCTCCAGTTCTCCCAATGATGTAAACTGATCCCTGAGGACTGTTTCTAATAAGCCTTTCAACAATTTTCTCTGTGGAAACTAATCCCCTTTGATTATGAGCTGTGAAGAGTAGTTATATTGGTTTGGGTTCTTTCCTGATGCAATGAATGTCAAAGAAAGTTTTGCCAGTGATTTTATTGTGGATGTTTCCTAAGATGAAGCCATTTTCTTGCAGGACTCACAAGGTCTGGAGAACAAACAATAGCCCTATTCTTTCTTAACTTAGGGCTGGTTCTTTGTAGGACTGAGCTGAAATGAGGGAGAGGTGTATGTATGAAAAGGCTTGGAAATGGCTGTCCTCACTCAGAATTAGCTTTATGACATCACCTAAAAATGGGAAAGATCCATTATGTAAGTAGACCCAAGGGAGTTGTCTCTAGCAAATGACTCCTGAACCCAAAACTGGCAGCTGAACAATAGAAAGTGAATGACAACGCATCAGGAGACCTGGGTCCCAGGCCCCACCCGGCCATGAAGCTCACGGGGCGACTTTGGGCCCTTCCCTCACTCTTAGCCTAACAGGATTGTTATTGTGAGGATAAAATGGAGCTATGTAAGCCCTCCTGGGTTCTTCCCAAAAGGGAAACAGTAGTATATAAATGTAATGTTATACTAACATGCTCACATTCCTGCCCCTTGAGATCGACGGCAGAGGCCCTTCTCCGGGAGCCCTCCGTGAAAGATATTAGGAGGGTGAGTACCCGGAGGAGGGCCTTCTCTGTGGTGGCATCCAGCCTATGGAATGCGCTCCCCAGAGAGGTCTGCCTGGTGCAGTCGTTATTTGCTTTTCGGCACCAGGCCAAGATCTTTTTATTTAAACATCATTTTAATTGTTGAATCTATTGATTGATTTTATATTTTTGCCGAGATGTCTCCAGATTTTTATATGTATTTTTATATATTTGTATTGTTATTTATTTGTATTGGAAGCCGCCCCCAGGCTTTTGTGAATGGGGCGGCATATAAGTGTTCCAAATAAATAAATAAATAAATATTCGCACTTGCATATATTTTCAGATGCTGATTTTATGTTTCTAAAAGTGCACACAAATGTGTGTATTAATGAAAAGTGGATACAAAATGCACACAGCAATGGAAATACTATGCTTGTTGCACTATATTTGGGAAAACTGATTTCAGAGAACGTGTGCATAAGAACCGTGCATAGGAATGCGTTTATTAAGCACAAGAAGGAAGACTTTAAAGACAAGATTCAGGAGTTAAAATAAGGTGAAACAAACTTAAGATCAGAAATTATGAGAGAGGGATCAATACCTAACAAATATCTCACTGAAAATAATTACTATTGACCTGGACCAAGGTTTACTAATATACACTATGGGAAGGTCAATATCACAGAAGCTGACAAAGGCTACTTGCCCTTATGGCCTCGTAATGCTGTCTTTGTATCAGAAGTAGTGTACAAAACCAGCTGCTGGAAAGCATGGGTGGGAAGGTGCTCTTGCATTCACGTCTTGCTCCCAGGTTTCTCTTGTGGAACCAGTTGGCCAGTGTATGGAGACAGAATGCTGGACAGGCAGAACTTTGGGCTGATTGAGCATGGCTCTGCTTATGTCCTCCATGGTTTCCCATTCCTTTGGTTGCTGGCAACTGCTCTGTTTGCTCAGTGAAGATGTGGGTTCCTCAGATTTAGGTGATGAGGAAGGTCTTCGCTTGCTTCAAAACTGGACCCGTTCAGTAACAAAAGAAGAGTTGGCTGTGCTTTGTCACTGTCACGGCCCGGGATGAAGAGTTCTCTGAAATGGAGGTTTCTACTGGCCATGACTTTGAAGATGAATTGCAATCGGTTTTTGAACCATCACAAGTGGAACCCTCAACCTTGGATTCCACATTCTGCTCTCCGTGAAGCATTGCTGCCCTCTGTCAGAAGGGGGAACATTAATGCCTGCAGCAAGTAGAGAGCTCCCAGGGGAGTTTTCCCAACAAGCTCCTCACTCCACAGATTCTCTATAAGGAGCCAGTAACTTAGAGGGATCCTCTAAGAAGCAGAACAAATGCAGCACTTGAAGAGGCGGTGCTTCCAAGCTTGGCTATAGAACCCTGCCAGCTGCTGCAAGTCAGTGGTGGGGCACCTTCTCTTACCTTCACAGTTGTCCTCCGTTGTCTCGAATCTCATTCCTGACACTGCTGCTCTCTAGAACCTCTTCCATGCTTTCCACTCCCCTGCCCCCTCACCTGAGCCCCTACCTGGTAGGAATGATGGAGTCCACCATGCAATAGGGCAGGCGCCATTGTTTACCGCAAGGAGTTCAGGGCAATAGACATGAGGTTAATCTATGTTACCTTCAAAGCAACCCTGTGGGATACATCAAGCGTAAGAGCAGTGGCTTCCCCAGAAGTGTCATGTCTAATCAGACGGTTGAACCCTGCTTTTCTCCACCCACAATTCATTCAGCAGGTGCATTTGGAGTGCATGGGGGTGCCTCAGAGGAAACACCCAGATCAGAGACACACAAGTCCTACCTAGGCATTCCCACGCTCATGATAAACTGTGGCCAGATGGTGTGAATGCAGCCCTCAACATCCCTGCACATCAGCTGTCTTATTGCCATCTTCACTCATGGGAGCTCTGAAAGGTCACTTGGCCAAATGCATTACTGAGCCCTGTTCAAATCTTGGCAATGAAAATGTGGAGCTCTGTGACATAGCCTGGGGGAGACGGATATTTCAGGGCAGACAATATGTGCTTGCCAGAATTCCCTACACTGTTCAGCCCTACTCATGTTGCAGGCGATGCATCTTTGAATGTGATGCTCACCTCCCTCTAAGACGCCTTATACATTAGGAGGGGACATGCCCAGAGCATAATTCACAGAGAGAGGCAGGAGCTGGTCTTCTCTAAGGGTGGATATTGTGGTGCACTGCTGTACTAGATGCAATAGGACACTTCCTAATGAAAAGACAGAGTAGCGCATCTTTGGAGAAGGCCAACCGGAAGGAACCTTTCATTCGCAAATAAATTCATTTCTTGCAAGGCACCAGTGGATTTGTTAAGTCTCACCAGAGTGTTTCTGCACCCAGTCTAGGAATGTCTGGCTTTGCACTTCTAGAGGAAGGACAGAATCTCAGCTGTGGATTGTTCCCAAGCATCATTTTGATAGTATAGGAAAGGTAGGCAGAGGTGGCTTTTCACTTCCTAGAAAAGGAAATCTAAATAACATGCAGGCTCAGGAAAGACAGCAAGAGGGTGAGGGGGAGAGAAAGAAGGAGAGACTGCATCCATACCTTCTCGATTATATGTCCTTATTATTTTAAATCTGTCTGGGGCCTGCTCTTCCCCAGTAGTAACCCAGCGGGGTTCAATGGATCCCTTAAACATGCGCGTGCGTGCGTGCGTGTATGTGTGTGAGAGAGATGTTTGTATGTGGGGGGGGGGAGCATAAATATTTCTGCAAGAACTCACTTTATAGACAGCTAAGGCAAAACCCTTTGGGTGGAGAGGGGAAATGACAGTACACTCCAATCCTAGTTGTTCAGGTCCATCCAAACCTCTGTTGGGCTCTTGCTGGCAGGAAGGGAAGAACGACAGATGCCAGGGAAATTTTCCTTCAGATAAAATTGGCCTGCCTCAGTGGGTTTCATCAAAAGATGACATGCTCTAAACCGCTCTTCTTAATCAGAATTCTTAGTGCTGAAGTTTTGACATTCCCATCAGGGAATTTAACATTGTCATGTATGTTTGTTTACGAGGTTTATTCATACCAGATAATAGGAATATATTACAGTTCTACCTTACTTAAAAATGGGCTGTTGGGAAGATCATAAAGATTCTAAGTAGTGTTTCTATATTCTTTGTATTTATGAGCTGAATTGCCTTTTTAAAAATTAATTTTTAATAGGCTTTAAGATGTTACAGCCTTAGGCGTTGTAGACTGCTTTGGAGAAGTTCAAAGGGTTGGACATGTATTTTTTCCTACTTCTTAGTGAAGCTTTTAGAATTTGATACAATCCATTTTGTAGAATATGCCTGTGTTGGAAAAAACAATCATATACCAATGCTGTAATCATAATAAGAAAATGATACGGGGTCTGACTGGAAAAATGAAGTGGAATAGGGGAAGATAGAAAGGCTTTTAATAGTCAGCACAGTGGTTCTTTTGCTAACTTTCTGCTGGTGTCCTCAGATTTGTATTTGCTTCCAGAGACTACTTATTTTGGTCTCTGGAACACAAAACTTAACTCTCTATTTTAGGGCCCTCCACTGAATAATAATAGCACATCTTAATCAAGCCAGGCCTTTGGTTCAGGAGGGTTCTGCCAGATGGATTCCGGGTCCCACCTGTCTTAGACAGTTCTGATTTCTCAGGCCAAGCAGATCAGGTTGATGAAGAGTGAACAGTTGTATGAAGTGACCATTCAGAGGCTAAACCAGGCATTACTGGAATTCATTTTGTGGCTGGAGTATCTGCCACACTTTTCAGCTAGTCATTCTTATTCAGTGCAATAGAAATGAAAGTACTCTTGAACCTTCTAACAGAAAGAAAATAAATTGCTGAAACCCTTATCAGTCAGTATTCTGGCAAGTAGCTTAGTTATGAGATGGCTGAGGTAGGACTCTGTGTGTGTGTGTGTGTGTGTGTGTGTGTGTGTGTGTGTGAGAGAGAGAGAGAGAGAGAGAGAGAGAGAGAGAGAGAGAGAGAGAGAGAGAGAGAGAGAGAGAATGAGGGAGATCTTTCAATGTTCTACCATTTCTCTGGTTATCTGCAGCCTTCAGGTCTTTCCATGCCTCAGTTAATGCAGCCCAGGGGAAGAACTCTTGAGATTAGGAACCAGAGTAGTTGGAGAGGCTGCAGAGTAACTGAGACATTGGTAACAGGGGAAAAATGCAATCTCCATCCTAAGGAGTATATATTGTATAATAGAGTTGTGAAGTAGCTGAAAATTATAATCATGAATTAATTGGTGGTGCTTTAGGCAGGTTTTATTGAACATTTATTTGTGGCACATGCTGCTATTAGATTTGGGGATGCACAGATGTTGTCAAATCCATTCTGTCTGCCTTTTTTGGATTGTCACGCTGTTCCATTGCACTCCCCAAGGGATGCCTTGGCCTATGGGTGAGACATGCATTTTTGGTTTGTTTTTTCATATTTTTCAATGACTAATTTTTCCATAACTACATTTACCTAAATTCTTACAAAAATATGTATTATGTTTTAAGATCAGTGCCTGTATAAGAGGCCTGAAGAGTAGCCAGTGTGATACCAATTTTTTAAAATGGATTTGGGAAGGAGAAGGAGTGCTCTGGGAAATTGCAGGCTAGTTAACATCTGGAATGGGTAAATTGCTAGAAAGTGTTAGTCAAGATAGAATCAGTAGAGGCACACAGAGGGACAAGCCCTGCTGAGAAAGAATCAGCATGGCCTCCAAATAGACAGGTGCTGTCTCATTAAACAATTCGAGAATCTTTGAGAACCAATCTTTGGGAATGTTAATAAACATGTGGACAGGGGTGAACGGATATGCAGTGTTTACTTGGACTCCCAAAAGGCTTTTAACAGTTGTTTTCACCAGAGGCTCCTGAGCAAATGTAAGAGTCACGGAATAAGTGGGAGAGGTCCTCTTATGGATAAGTAACTGGTTAACAAAGGAAAACAGAGAGGGGGAATGGTAATTTCTCCTAGTTGAGGGATATAAGCAGTAAGGAACCACTGTGCTCTGTATTAGTACCAATGTCTTTCAACCTATTCATAAATGATCTGGAATTAGGGTAACATGCAAAATAGATTACTGCAATGCACTCTACATGGGGCCGCCCTTGAAGACGGTCTGTCAATTACAATTGGTGCAGAATAGGGCCACTCGGTTGGAGATGGGAGCTCCTAGAATGGCTCCTAGAATGTTATTCTAGGGGGAGCACCTAGAATAACACCTGTACTGAAAGATCTTCATTGGTTATCAATTGTGGCCTGGGCCCAATTCAAGGTGCTTGTGTTGACATGTAAAGCCCTAAACAGTTTAGGCCCCTGTTATTGTAAGGAGTCCCTGCACCTGGATGTGCCTACCCGGCCTCTGAGATCTACGGTGGGGGCCCTCCTGTGCGAGTCATCCCTTCAGGAGGTGAGCGGGATGGCCGCTAGGAGCAGGGCCTTTTCTGCAGCTGCCCCCCACACCTGGAATGTGCTCCTCAAGGAGATTCGCCTGGCGCCTTCCTTACTTTCTTTTTGTGCCAGGAGAAGACCTTCCTTTTAAAAAAATATTTTAATAAGCAATGCCCTTTGACCTCTGTTTTTGCATATCTGCCTGCATTTTGTAGATATTCCATTTTTAATATGATGCAATTGGTTTTGATTGTATTTTTACCTTGTGCATGTGAGCTGCCCAGAAGTGCTGTGACACAATTGGGCAGCATTCAAATGTTTTAAATGAATGAATGAATGAATGAGACTGAGCAGTGCAGTGGCCAGACTTGCTGATGATAAAACCTTTTTGGATGGTTAAAACTAAAGGGTACTGTGAGAGCTCGGCAGGGACCTCTTCAGGCTGGGGGAAGGAGATGTACCGTGATGCCTGCTGTGGGGAAAGCATCCCAGCTTCCAGTGCAAACTGATGGGATCTGAGCCTCCCGTGACTGACGGAAATGGATCTGGGGCCGTGTGGACACCTTGATGGGAATGCAAGCCCAGTACACAGTCGATGCGAAAAAGGCAGACTCCATGTTATGCATAATTCGGAATGGAACTGAGAATTAAACTGCTCTTTTATAAATATTTGATGCAGCCACACTTAGACTATTGAACACCGTCACAGACATCACACCTAAAAAGGGGCATGACTGAGCTGGGAAAAATGCTGGAAAGGGCAACTACAATCGTGAAAAGGTTGAAGCAACCTATGAGGAATGGTTACAAGAAGTGGGATTGTTCATCTTGGGGAAAAAGTGAACGGGTGGAGACAGGGTAGAGGTGTTCAAAATTATGCATGCTGTGGGAAAAGGTGGAAAGGGAGACATTTTTCTCCCTCTTTTATAACACTAGAACCTGGATTAATCCCATGAAGCTCTGATTGGTAGGAGATCCGGGACAGATCAAAAGAAGGACTCCTTTGCATGGTGCATGGAGAAACTATGGAATTCAAGGACCCCCATTTGGATGTCTTTAAAAGGGGATTGGACAAATTTGTGGTGGAAAAGGCTATCCATGGCTACTAGCTTTGCTAGCTTGGGGCTACCTCCTTTTCCAGAGATGGCCTGCCTGCATACACCAGTTGCTGAGGAGCTTGGGCAGGTGGAGGTCCTGCACCCATCCTGCTGGAGAGATCCTGAGGGCAGCTGGTTTGCCACCGTGTGAACAGGTGGCTGGACTGGATGGACCATTGATGTGATCCAGCATGACTTTTCTTACAATGTTCTTATGGAAACTTTTAAAAAGTCAGTATATCCACCAAAACCACCTCCCACATGAAAAAATCAATCTGCAGCAGAATCCATGGGTTGGATTTCTCTAACATCCCTAATGGTACTGTTGGATTTTATTGTTTAAAGACTGACCCCATCTTCGTTTGCATTTTAGTTTCCCACCCTCTCCCCTTTTCCTTTCCCTGTTGAAGAAAACAAGCTTATAAGTTCCAGCAGTGCCTCCAGATATAGGCTAGTTTTCCGTACAGCCAACTCTGTGGGGTGGTAAAAACCATGGAGGGTTTGGTTCAAACCTCCAGCAATGGGTGATGGAGAAAGACGTTGACGCCCTGTGGTTCCCCTAACATCCGGTGTCCCTGGCTCACCATGGCCTCTGTTTCCTGAAAGGAGCTGGAGAAAAATCAATGAACAAAATGTTTTGGAAGGTTTTCTGTCAACTGAATTTCTCTTACTAGTTGATGTGGATTGGATGGACCTGCAGTGAACAGCCAGAGAGCTCCCAAATAAAGGACAGTCCTCCAGCAGCCCTTCCAAGAAAGCACTTTCTTCTGTAAAGCACACAAATCCCTCCAAGGCCCAAGGAGGTCTCAGCAGTCAGTACTGCTAAGGCGGCAAGACCCTGGCATCTGCCCCATCATGCCGGGTGGAAGGTGCCATTTACATCCTGCCCCTCCTGGGAGCATTGGGTTGAAGGAATGGCCTTCTTCCCAGGCAATCCAGATCGCTGATATCAGCACAGTAAGCCTGCAGCACTAAATAATGCAGCAGCAATTCTGGCCCACTTGCTCAGGCTTCCTATATGCTTCCAAGCCAATTCACGGTACTGGCTTTGACCTGTAAGCCCTACACAGCTTGGGGCCATGATACCTGACGGAACACTTCTCCTTACCTTATTATTATTATTATTATTATTATTATTATAACATTTCTATGCCGCCCCTTGCCGAAACCTCGGGGCGGCTTACAACATGATAAAATACATTGAAATACAATAGTACATAATAAATTACCATTAAATATAACAATACAAAAAATACATTGATTTACAAATACAAAATTAAAATTATCAGTATA